>NC_056526.1:22152327-22172499 GCF_019175285.1 Sceloporus undulatus | reverse complement strand
CCACCCCAAACAACCTCCCAACTTATCCCCAACTTTATCGGAGGGACACCGACACTTCCCAACCAAACTTCCCCAACCCCCAACACTTCCCCCAACCCACCCCAACTTCTCTGAGGGGACACCTCCCCCCCCCCACCCCAACCCAACTTAGTCGGGTGACACCTCACCCGGCCCGGCCCCGGGGCTTCAAAAAGGTTTTGTTTTTTTCCGCCCGAGCTCAAAAGGTTTTGTTTTGGCTCCAATCCCCCCCGGCTCCAAAAGGTTGCCTACCCCTGTTTTAGTATTATTTTCCTATTAGAGGACGAACAACACTATTTAAATTCAACTGTGTAGGGAAATGTTTTGTGGTGAGGATATGGAGCCCCATAACAAACCTTATTACATAAGAGTCTTCATTATTATCTTTCAACAGGATCAGAAATATTTTCATTAAAAAGGTTTTGGTAGATGGTCAGTTTTTAACTTCCGGTGTTTGTGTGAGCTGAGGCATCTTTCTGTGGCATCCTGTTTCTAAAAATATTAAAGTAGTGGTTCTAGTATGTCCTTACAGTAAAGATTCACTTCCTTCATTCTTTAAGAACAATTTTAAAGTAGACATTGGTCCTTTATAAATGGCTTTCTTTATAAATTACTACGGAATGCCAAGAAGGCTAGGCCATCAGTGGAGGAAAGTGTGAAATATCTACTTGGAATATAGTACTAAGCTAGCCGCATTCATTCTGGAAATGCTAGTATGATCAGTAAAATGCTGCAACTTCTTCAGTCTGCTTCTGTCACAATCCTCTCAAGCACTGTTTATTTCATAGCACACTTGCCTTTCTCAAAAGCCACTAGCTTATAAAACACAAAAGAACAGCCCAACTCTGTGTGTGTTCACAACACAAAGAATTCAAAGTCCTCCTGAGACAAGCACTTCCCATCTGTGACCTGACTTGAATTCTTCAGGAATAGCCTCATGGGTCTAGTTCAAGCAAGGAGAGAGTCCTGCTCTGTGAGTAATTCACATTCCATACACTTTCTCTCTGCTAAATCCATCAGAATTGATTTCAGAATTACAGTAACTCAAGATACATCTGCAATCTAAATTTGATTTTTAAAGTATCTATTCTACCATTAACCTAATGAAAGCAGCTTCAGAAATTCCTGCGGGAAAAAGCTCTGGACAAGAAAACTATTGTATATTAACTTGAAATTTGTAACAACTAAGTTTGTATTTGTGATTGTATGCATGCATGTATTCATAAGCCTGGGATTCCTTTTTGTAGACAGTTTTAATGGTTACTGAGAAGAAACACTGTAAGGCTGAGTCTAGGAAGCAGTGTGCTGATCTAACATTCCATGTACAAATAGCATTGAAAAAAATTGGCATATGCAATTCACCTTTATTAGGAAGGAAGTATTTTGTACATTAACATCATTCCCCAGATTGTCCAAGATTTGATCATACAGGTGCTTCCTTTAATTCATGGACTAAGGGAACCAAATTTTCCTTTCAGTTAAAGATATCATCAATGAGCTACAACCAATTCTGGAGAATACCACTGCCTCTCACAGGTTCTGGGAGGTAGGACTTTATCACCTAACAGACAGCTTCCAAATCTTTAACAAATACTTAGGATCATTGACATGGATGGTTAATACAGGGAAGACCTTGCAACAACAAAGATGCCAACTCTGTCCCCCATCTACTCTGGGAGCAATATTACAGAGGCCAATAACATCACCACAACATCAGGGTGTACATACTTGCTCTTCCTCCCCTGGGATACAGGCCATCATACACCAGCAATACAACTTTACATTAACAGATTAGGACAGTCTACAGCAGGGGTGGCAACCTTTTTGAGCCGGGGGCCGGTTTGCTGTCCCTCAGACAACTGGGGGGCTAAGAACGGGGGGGGGGGCCGGGGGGGGGGAGATTCCACCCTCTGGGGGCGGAAGCCGCATGTGGAGCAGAGCTTCCACCCTCGGGGGCGGGGCTTTCTCTGCTCCCTTTCCCGACCTCCAGCTGTCTGAGAAGTGGGAGGGGGATTGGGAGAGGGGGTGACAGACGCGTGCCTGCTCCTCTTGCCTTCCTTGGCCCCCAGCTGCTTCTCAGAGACAGCTGGGGACCAGTAAGGGCCTGTGAGGGGCAGGAGCAACAGGCGCACGGCCCCTGCTCCTTTCCATGGGGCTTTGCCAGGCCTGAGGTGTCCTCCGAAGGACACCTCAGGTCTGCTGAAGCCCCGTGGGGTGGAGGAGGACGATGAGGCCGGCGGCCCTTGCTCCTTTCCTCGGGGCTTTGCCAGGCCTGAGGTGTCCTCCAAAGGACACTTCAAGTCTGCCGAAACCCCGCGGGGAGGAGGAGGCATGTGCCCACCCTCTCCTCCTCGGCCCCTTCCTTCAGCCAAACAGGCTCCAAGGGGCCCGTTTGGCCAAAGGGGAGGGCTTGGGCACCCGTCCCAGGCCCTTCCCTTCGGCCAAAACCACTATCATTGTTAAAACAGACCTTTTAGCATTAAAAGCACCGAAAATACACAGAGATGCACTTTGGAAAGTCACACTGTCTCACCTTCAGAAAGAGCTTCTTCTTCCTCCTCCTCCTGCTCTTTCCTTCCTCCCTCCTCCTCCTCCTTCCTCCTCCTTCCTCCTCCTTCCTTCCTCCCTCCTCCTTCTTCCTCCTCCTCCTGCTCCTTCCTTCCTCCCTCCTCCTCCTTCCTTCCTCCCTCCTCTTCCTCCTTCTTCCTCCTCCTCTTCCCCCTCCTTCCTTCCTCCCTCCCTCCTCCTTCTCTTCCTCCTCCTCTTCCCCCACGGGTAGGGCGGGAAGGAGGAGGAGGAACCCCGCCCCTTCCTGCCCTGCCCGCAGCTGTCTGGCAGCCGCGGGTAGGGCGGAAGGAAGAGGAGGACCCCCGCCCCTTCCTGCCCTGCCCAAGGAGGAGCTCCTCCTCTTGAGGCTGGCTGGCCAATGGGGGCAGGCTGGAGCTCCAACAGCCCGCCCCTGCCAGCAGCCATTGGCCAGCCAGCCCCAGGAGGAGAAACTCCTCCTATTTAGCCCTGCGCGCAGCCCTGCAGGCGCGCACAGGGCTACAGGAAGCTGCTGGCAGGTGGCAGCGGCGCACTGTCTGTGGCCCACCCTCCTCCTGCGGCAATCGGCGGCAAGACCTGGCTGGGGCCGGTCTTGCTGCCTCGGTGGGCCGGATGCAGCCCGCGGGTTGCCAACCCCTGTCTACAGTGTGAGATAATAAATGGACACAAATCTGACATTAGAAATGGCAATACGTCCAAACTAGTTTCAGAACATTTCTGCCTTCCTGGGTATACAGTAAGGTTGCAGTTCTTGAACCAAGACATTACAAAGGAAGACTAGAAAGAGAAACAGGTGATTTGGATTATATTCACAAATTCCAATCCATTAGCAGAGGTATGAACAAAAGCAACCAGAGTTCAATCCCACTGAGCTATTAAACCCACTGGGTGACCTTGGCCAAGTCACATACTCTCAGCCTCAGAGGGTGTCAATGCCAAAGTCCCCCTGAAGAAATGTGTCAAGAAAACCCCATGATTTCAGGGTGAAAACCCCATGGTTTTTGTATTTTGGACTTAGGTCACCATAAATCGGAAACAACTTAAAGGCACACAACAATAACAACAACAACAAAGTCTTAAAGGTGCTGCCACAATCCTCGCCCCCTGCCTTCATCCTTTCACTTAAACTCCCTGTTCTCAAAGCATTCTGCAAAAGAAAGTGACATACAAATCTTCATCCATCTAAAGTAGATTGCCTAATTGCATTTAGATATCATGCTCCTCTATGTTCTGGCCTTCGAAAAATCTCAAAATGCACTATTTTTAAACATGTTTGTTTTAACCACCTATGTTAACTTATCACAGGTAAAAAAATTTTTACTTCTTCCATCAGTTCCCCTCATTTTTAAAACACAGCTTTAAAACTATACTTTTGCTGAGTTAGCAACATCTATGTCTGTATGAAATATTTTCAGCAAACCTGTCCATGGCCAGTCTAAACACGGTTTTCATCATCACCCACCTCAAGTTACACCTGACTTCATAAGATTTTTCCAAATAGCTGATAACTGTAAAATTAATACACGCCCCAACCATCTACATAAACTATTCCTCTGTAGTCATTCTAAGATTGTTCTTTTCATCTCTTCAAAATCATTGCCTTTATTAAATTAAAATAAAACTCTAGGAGTTCAAGAACTGTAAGTCCTGTTTGTATAAAAGAGGTGGGCAGCTGTGGTGGTTCAAGGCCTAATCTTCTTCTCCATGACAGGTCACACTGCACGATTTTGGTGTCATTTTTGGTTGCAAATTGCAGCCATAGCAATTGGGGGGGGGATCTATGGCTGCTTTTTTGAGACCTGTGATTGGTTTGTGGGTGAATTTTGAAAACAATGCTCCAAAGAGTGGTGATTCACCATTTGGGAGAAAAGAATGCCCTGTGGTTTCTATAATTTATTATTTATAATATTTATATCCTGAGAATAAGATTATAAAATGTCAGAATTGGCTCCTGACCTGTTAATTAGCTACCTTTTATATGAAGCTTAATTGGCAGCCATAAGATACAATTTATGCTTAATCCTAAAATTGTGTTTCACTGGTTTATTGTACACTGGTTTAGTGTGTGTGTGTGTGTGTGTGTGTGTGTTAAAGAAAACCTACTTTGCAGCATTAGTTTCCAAGGATGACTGCAGTTCAATAAAGAAAAGAGGAAATGAATCTTTCAGTGCTAAGAATTTATAACAAAGGAAACTAGGAACGATTCAATTGTAAACAGAGAATTCCCAGGCTGTCAGATCAAGAAGTAAACCGGAAACATAAATCACTTAACCTAAGAGCCAGTTCGATTGCTCAGGAAAACCTGCAAGCACATTTAAGCAACAGGTAAAGAAAGCCAAAACTAAGATAAATTAGTTTGGAATGATATATTAACCAGACATATGAATAATACCAGCTAGGGGAGGGAAAGGCCATAATACAGAGCCCAACAAAGATTTATATATATATATTACACAAAGGAAATTTGGACCAAAAGGATTTTGATACAGCAAGTAAAGAAGAACAAAAACAACTACACAAAAGCCTTTACCTGGATCAGACGACATGGTTATTTAGATAACACTCATCAATCTGGTGTCGTTGTGTAGACAAAGAACCAATTTCGCAATAGCAAAGATCATATGACAAGCTCACAATACTCTTCAGCTGTAAGCTTTGCCGATCGGATCTAGGAGGAGTTTTAAATCACCACTTGCTAGAAGTTCAGAGTTGAAGAGCGTCACAAGCAGACTGCCCAGCTTCCCTTGAAGGCATGCCTGTTTTTGTGCTGAAGAGTCTGCATCAGCAAGCATGCAAATAAGCAACACATTGAGAGGGGGATGGAAAGCACACACTTCATTCCAGTCAAATAGTTCGCAAGGATAGCCAAATTATGTAACTTTCAAACTGGTAAAGAAAAGCACTGGGAAAAGCTGCAAGTTCGTATCCAGTACCTCAACCACTTGAAATCTTATGGTTTGAGAAAGCTTTAAGGTTAAAACTGGTAAACTATTTAATAGATATTTCTGTACATAGGTCAAACCCTCACAAGTTTATGCACTTAGTACCACTTCTATTTTACTTTCATCAACACTGAATAAACAGATCTTTAAACTGGTTATTTGAGGGGAGCATAAAAATTTCAAAGTGAAATGAAACTAAGAATTATGGTCGCATTCTACTTACTAAGAAAGCCATTGGAGCATAAACTGTGGGGAAGGCTGAAAAGAAAACACTAAAGAGCATAGTTCAGATACACATTAACTAACCACAGTAGTTTACATAACATCCAAGCCACAAGCCTACAAATAATTTTGACATGGAGTTCCCTCTATACTTTGTAGTGAATAAATTGTCTTTTATAGCTTTGGTTTTAAAGGTTTATTTAATTACTAGATGTATAAATGCCCTGCTTTTCTTCCAAATATGGAACTCAAGATAGCTCATACTGATATTAAGAATACAGATGAAACATAAAACAAAATCAACTGGTAACAGAATTAAATTAAAAGGATAATTAAAAACAAAAACACAGTGAAAACATGAGAACCCAAAGTACTAAGTAAGGCTTAGCAGGTGGTCACTTGCCAAAAGTCTCACTTGGTAGGGAGCCCCAGATTTTGGGAGCAATCACCATGGTTTCCCCTTTGCACTTATGAACAACAAAAAAAAAATCCAAACAAATAACAGCTGTCTGGTAAAGGTGGCATCTCACACTTCAAGAAATGACTGAGAGTGGAAACAAGAGTTCATATTTAAAAAAATACAGAGATTTATATTTAACCAGGAATATGGATGCACTTTAAAATTAATTTATTTGGGTACACTGAATAAATAACCTATTGATTACAGTCTATCCTCCATAGCCACATATTCTGCATCCACAGGCTCTAACATCCATGGCTTGAAAATATATATATTTTAAAAAAGTCAGAATTCAAACCTTGATTTTGCCATTTTGTATAAGGGACATATAACATAGATCTGTAAGTCTGACCACCAAAATGGAAATCATAAACAGAGGCTGCTGAAAGAAAAGAAATCATCCCAAGAGGGGCATCACTAGGGGCAGTCCAGGGAGGCTGCACTAAATGATACTCCAATGAAAGTGACACCACTGCTCCCAAATATCTTCCTTTTGGCAGAAATGAGCTGTAGTGTTCATCCACATCCCTTTAAAACCCTGGGGATCAGTGAAACAGAAGGTGTGAGTGGGGCGAGGCTCAGTGGGTAGAGAAAGGAGAGGTCTCAAGGGTTTTTTTTTCTTTATGAAACTATAGAAATATAAATACATTTAGGCTGAGCTTATGATATTGTAATTTAAAGATCTATTTTTAATTTTGCTATGTAGAGAGGTCTTGTAGCACATTTGAAACTAACTGAAAGAAAGAAGCTGGTAGCATGAGCTTTGCATCTGAGGAAGTAGACTTAAGTCTATGAAAGCTCATGCTGCCAACTTCTTTCTTTCAATTACTGTAGTCTCAACGGTGCTACAAGATCTCTCTACCTACTGATTCCATAGACTAACACTGCTATATCTTTGAAATCTACCTCTTTAAATTTTGCTAGTTGTTTATATCTCAAGTATTGCCATTATCTTCAGTGAAATATGGGAATTAACAGTTTATAAGTAACAGTACAAAAACATTACTAGAGATTCTGTATAGTGTGGTATGTACAGAGGTCAATGCGGGAGAGGTGGACAGTCTGGAAACCATGCCCTATGAGGAACGACTTATGGAGCTAGGTTTACTTAGCCTGGAAAAGACTCAGCAGGAATAATACTAACACTAACAACAACAACATTTATTTATAAAACCTTTTGCATCAAAGGGAGCACACTCCCTCAGATATATAATCAAACATCAAACATACATAATCAAAAAGGGATGATAAAACACAACACAATAGGGTTACCTATGGGAGTGAGAACTAGACTGGCAACCATCACCCAGCGGACATTTACATCAACCACCCCTAGATTGTGGAATGATCTGCTGGAAAGGATTTAACAGCTAAACATGTTGTATAAATATAAAACAGTATTAAAGGCTTACCCCTTCTGGCAGACCTACCCACTCGATTTTAAAAAATGGATTTTAAACTGGGATACTGTAATTTTGTGGTGGATGATTTTAATGTGTCCTATGTTTGTGTGTTTTAATTTAATGTGTTTAAATGCTTTTTATGGCGGGTTATAGACCGCCGATTTGGGGCGGGCTGCACCCGCCCCTTTCCCCAGTGTATCGGAGCCTCAGCTGCCAGAACAGCAGCCGCTGAGACCCCGATCTGCCGCTTTTCAGGCTGCGGGGAAGCAGCAAAACGCCGCTTCCCCGCAGCTTGAAAAGGGGTGTCCCTGGGGCTTCAAGCCCCAAGGACACCCCGTGGTGGCGGGGAGAAGGAGAAAGGGGCCACTTGGCCCCTTTCTCCATTGCTTCGCTGGGCGCAGCCGTCTGAAGGTCCACGGAAAGGGCACCCTAGGCGCCCTGGCGCGGAGTGAGGATGTCACATCTGCGCCGCCCCGTGTAGAGGCGGCGCGGCCGTGACGTCCTCATGATGGCGGCCATCTGGAACGGCCGCCGTCATTTTTTACACGCGGAGCGCATATTAGGGTTAGGGAGGTGCGGAAGCTTTTGCTCCGCGCGTACTATAATGACGGTTTGTAACCCGCCTATGTGTTTTAATCTATGTTGTACGCTGTCTGGAGAGAGGTGGGTAAGAAATAATTTTGTTAATAATTTTAACAACAACAACAACTGATTTAAGGTTGTCAATATAGCACTATCCTGTTGTGAAAGTCTCTACAGCATAATATCTTAAGCTGTACGTCATACTGCTTTGGAAAGAGTTCTTGTAGCACCTTTGAGGCTAACTGAAAGAAAGAAGTTGGTAGCATGAGCTTTCGTAGACTTGAGCCTACTTCCCCAGATGCATTTGGTAGAGTGTAAAGTCTAGGGACAGACTGCTTTATAAGCTCTTAGCACACAGTCCTTACACTGACATTGAAAGGGAGGCCAGGTATCCTATTATACAAAAATTGCAAAAGTATTAGAGGATCAAATTAACTGAGCTTCTTCAACAATCAAATAGGCATCACTGCAGACAAATCTCAACATTAAACATTGCAAGAAGGCCTTCCCCACTGAGTCTGGAATTTACTTCCACAGATTAATCTTACTTCTTTGCCTCCAGTCTCTTCAGTAGAGATAAGGCAGCACTCTAGAACTAGGATGTTACTTCCTTTAATAATAATTTCCTGTCCATCATGTCAGGAAACTGTATAATTCTGGCATTAAAGAGGCACAGTAATAATCACTGTGTTTTCAGACATTCTTGTCTTTTAAATTTTAGCTATCACATCTTCCATGTTAACAATCTATTGTGTTCAACACCCACAACTTCTTGTCATCAATAGACAAATCTAGCAAGACAGAGGGGGGAAAGCACCCTTTTAAAAAGCATGAATAAGTTGGAAAAGCAATGAAAAACTAGATTGTTCAAATATCCAGCCAGCCACTATAGTGGAAAGCCACATTTTCCACTATACACTCAATACCATTCTCCTCCTACCTCATGAGACCCTCAGTATTCTCTAGAGACTGGATGCACTTACTGGGTTATTCTGGTTTTTTTCCCTTTTTGGTTTGTTTTGGGTGTTTAAAAAAGGTGGGGTATTTTTAGTGTCTGTAAATCTTGGGGCTCTCCCGCTGATGATACCTGTTCTCTTATATGTGATTGGTGCTCTTTTGCCATATGAGGAGAGTGAGTTTGATATTGCAAGCTGAGTCTCCCTTATCTGAAATTCTTCATACCAGAAGTATTTCTGATATCCGATTTTTTCATATTTTGGGATATCTGCATATACAATGGGCCAGGGTGGATGCTCAAGTACCATTATATACAATGGCACAGTAGAATGGTGCCCCTTATATAAAATGGAAAAATCAAGGTTAGCTTTCTTTATTTTTAAAAAAATATTTTTAAGCCATGGATAGTTGAATCCCTGGATACAGAATGACTTTACATGAGATATCATGGAGATGGGACCCAAATCCTAACATGAAATTAATTTATGTTTCATATACATCTTATAAACATAGCCTGCAAGTAATCTTATACGTGATTTTTAAAAATACTTTTGTGCATGAAACCAAGTTGGTGTACACTGAACTATCAGAAAGCAAAGATGTCACTAGCTCAGCCATCCATGTGGACGATTTTGGATTTGGAAGTATTGTATTTTAATTTCAGAATTCAAGATAAAGGAGACTCCGGTAGAAGTGTACAATGTCCTAGGCCTGGGGGGAGTTTGCAAATGAGTGAACTAATGGAAACAAAACCACACCTTTACTAACCTAGTATCAACCTGGTGCTATATCATTTGTTAGGGAAACTAATGATGATGTGTTTCTGTGCCAAGGGTTCCCTATCTTGTAAAATGTATGGGAATAAACTGTGTTTGCTAAGTCCTTTGAATGGAGTCAATGCCAAATGTTTCCTCTCACCAAAAGATGATATAGTGGGCCCTTGGTATCTGCTGGGGTTTGTTTCCAGGACCCCCCTTCCCCCCATGGATATCAAAATTCGTGGAAGCTCAAGTCCCATTAAATACAATGGCATAGTAAAATTGTGTCCCTTACGTAAGATGGTAAAATCAAAGTTTGCTTTTTGGAATTTATATATTTTTTTTAATATTTTCAGTCTGTAGATGTTCAAATCAGTGGATAAAAAAATCTGTGGATATGGAGGGACAACTCTATTATCTAGACAATAAAAACAATAGTTATTTATTAGGAGAAAACCAGATGAACAGACACAGGTTTGCATACTAACAGTATTTTGGAGGGTGTGGTTTTTCCTCCTTGCAGATCTGATGTGATAGAAAATAACTTTGTGGTCCTTTAATGTTTAAATTCCACTTCCATCTGTACTTGGCCCATATTAATAAGTGCACCCAAATATGTGTATTACAAAATACCATAAACCTCCATTGGCTGCCTCTTAAAGAAAATTAAACCGGGATCAGAATGGAGTCAAGTGAACATAAGTCAGGTGAGCCTAACCATCTAATAATTTCAAATCAATAGGTAATTAATTTAAATAAAATCAAAAAATTGTTGGTGGTCTTCTAAGAGCAACAAAAACCTGAAATCAAGTGGCACAATCTGTTTCACAGAATATGTAAAATGTGTTTCAAGTACATCTTTACAAAATACTATAAAAGTTAAGAAAATTTAAAGTCCTTGATGCAAATGATCACAGAGGAAATCCATTTCACTCAATTTAAAATTCTGTTTCCAAGTCCTAGAAATCTCCTTTTCCTGAAAAGAAAGAGAACAGCTCCTTTACCCATGGCTGATTAAAAAGATAAAGGGATTCACAAGAGATTAAGAGAGACACAGTGCTGACCATCTCATTAATTGAATCCAAAGGTCTACAACTGATTTTGTACTTAGCAGTGCTTATGCTAACCAAAGCCAGAGTTCACTGTGGTAATGCTGATCGAGTCTCTAAAACAAAAGCTAAGTGAAAGATCTCTGCAATCCTACATTGTTGTATTAAGTTCACCAAGTCCTATTATAAAACAAGTCACTAATAACAAGTCACTAGAGCAATTTGGAACTGTTAGCGCCATATAAAGAATCAGAGGACACTGTAGTAATTATCAGGCTATAACAAAACATTTGCAGTGGCCACAGCTCATAAGCTGTGTACCAATGGGATACACTGGTATAACTCATGAGTACATTGGCAGTTGTGCTTTTTACAAGCCTGGGTAAGGGAGTATCAACCCTTATGCAAGCAGATTCAAGTCTACCAGCAGCACAATAGGCTGATGCAAAGATCAGTTGGTGCCCAGGCATAGCTCCATTCTCCACTCCACAGATTACACTTTTGCCTTTCACCAGGGGATAGTTCCTTTTTTATATAAGAGATAAAGTACAGTACTTACATTGGCCTATGAATAAGTAGACTTAGGTTTGGTCAATTTTTAATTAAAATTTCTAGACTTACACATGAGTATATGCAGTAAGTACAGTGGCAGAATTTTATACTCTGCTGGCTTTACATAGGGGTTTGGCCAGATAATTCACTGTTGGTGCAACAGTAGTGACTTCTGCATTCCCTTCTAAATGGAACTTAAAGTTTCTACAAAAATATAAAATATATGTAGCTTTATTTACTTATTTTATTTTAATCATAGGAGCTGAAATATATTTTTAAAATCTCTTTTCATCCTGGAGTATTATTATAATAGAGAATGAAAAGGTAATGCAAATTATTGTCCTTTCTGAAAATACTATTTAGACAAGAGTTTGCCTCTACGCATATTTAGTTAAATGAAATAAATTGATTAAATTATTGGAAGGCAAAACAGTGCTAGTTCTGTATTTAAGAGGACACTACTTTGTAGATTGGCTTATTTCCCCATTTGAAATGTTATCCGTTAGTTCAAATTCTCACAAATTTGGTACTTCCTATTTTCACATCCTTGTGGTACCTCTCACACAAAATCAAGAATATAGTTTATCAAATATATCTGCAACAAGGCCGGCTGTTATTGTTTTACTTTGGGTTTTTCTATTTCTCAGGCTTGCTTGACATTTACTGTAATAAGTGAGTCTTTAAAATATTACAGAAATGAAACAAATATACATTCTGTGTTCATAGGCGTCTGTGAAACTGAATTTTGCTCTCCAAAAGTAGGGGGGAAAGTTCCACTTCAGTTTGCTGAAAAGTCACTTTTAAAATCAAGAGATGTTCCAAAGAATTATCTATAATTCACAGTTAATGTATTCTGGCTTTAAAGTTATAAATCTGGGAATGAAGCAAGCTCCCCTAAAATACCTAAGCCAATAGAGCAAAGTCTTTTTTCATACATTATCTACAAGCTGCAGTATTACCCCATTCCACAGTTATGGTTATGCAAAAAGCTAGCAGCAGAAATGAGATATTCTGCCTACGTACATATATCAAATAAATACTGGTCAAGGGTTTCTGCTTTTCAACTCTTTCCAGTACTCATGAAACCTTATAAGATGTAAGAACACCATAGGGGCTAGAAATAATTTTTTTTAATGTAAATAAATAATTCCCTCCCCCAAAAAATAATCAATAAAATAATAGAAATAAAATTAAACACTACAAAAAATAATAAAGTTTCTTCATATGTAAGAATTACAATTACAGTTGCCCCTCCTTTCTCACAGACTTGAAGTCCACAGTCTTGAATACTCACAGAGGGGCGACCTCCATTATTTCCAATGGGGCACATCCCCATGACGCATGCCCCGCCGCTCATGTGCACGTGCCCCATTCAAGCCTATGGGGCAAGTCTCCATTTTCATGGGGGTGGGTTCCGGAATAGATCCCCCGGGAAAACTTAGGGCCAACAGTACATTTGATCATATGCATACTGAAACGAATAAAAATGAATTATTGCTTGTATCACGTGAGATACTTAACAAGTCAAGCATGGGTATTAATTTCAATCACTTTAGGAAACAGCTCTATGTGGTCTAACTACCTAGCATTCCCTTTTTGAAGTTACCTAGGCTTTCACTTTCTGTTTCTCTGACTACAGCCACATGTGCAAAGACACAGGATGGATACCATTTCTAATACAATGCTGAAACTGCAACTTGACACAGATTATTATTTATTATTATTATTAACCTTTATTTATGAAGCGCTGTAAATTTACACAGCACTGTACATGCAATCTTTTTAGTTAGACGGTTCCCTGCCCTCAGGCTTACAATCTAGAAAGACAAGACACAGAAGGAGAAGGGGGTGGTGACGGGAAAGGGTAAGAGGTCCAGATAATGAGTAATATGTACAGTACTATGTAGTATATGCTACAATCAATTTATCTAAAAAATAACACAAAATTCACCTTTGATGTTGCAATACCACAGACTGCCAAAACAAAAACAAAACCTAAACAATAAATAGGCCCCAAAGCAAATTAGCCTGAACTCTCATTATAAACCAAATTGAACATAAGAACCCACTGGGTGACCATGGGCAAATCACACTCTCAGCCTCAGAGGCTGAGAATGGCAAACCCCCTCTAAAGAAACTTGCCAAGAAAATCCTATGATAGATTCACCTTAGGAGACATACAACAACAACAAATGTCCCAAAGCCACCACAAAGGCATGGCAGTTTGGGCCCTTTGACCTCTACTACTGTCCCCAAACACAGAAAAATGACAAAAACTAAACCCAGGTCATTTCTGTTTCCACCAGGAGTAATATTTCAGCCTGTTGTTGTTGTTGTGTGCACCTCCAAGTCATTTTTGACTTATGGTGACTCTAAGGCGAACCTAGAGTTTTCTTGACAAGACTTTTTCCAGAGAGAGTTTGCCTTTCTCATCTTTTGTGGCTGAGTGTGATTTGCTCAAGGTTGCCAGTAGTTGTTTATGCTTGAGCAGGGAGTCGAATTCTGATTTCCAGAGTCTTAGTTGAACACTCAAATCAATACACCCATCTAGGGAGGATAAAAGGGGGTATGCCCCATCCACAGTTGTCCACCCTTGGCCTACATTATACAGCATGCCCCACTGAAGTAGTAATAAAAAACACACATTCTTCAGTTGACCTCAAAAATAAAAAGCACAGAGTGAACTGTATGTAATCACATTAAACCTTTTAGCACAAACTTTGACTTGCTTAAAGACTGCACAGTGTGTAGTATAATTCAGGCAGACATGCCAATTTCTGTGAATGAATTATTTAATTCTGAACATTCACTGCATATGCGTAGGACAGAGGAAATATCTTGAAAATACAGTACTCGTGTGTTCAGGGAATAAAGAAAAAACAAATGGAGTGTGAAAATATTTCTAAATAGCTAAAGCAAAGACTGCAAGTATTTAGTAAAAGTCCTTATACCTGTGATTCAAGCTACAAGACAATATATCAGGAATTTCAAATGGGAGATTCGGATGCAGAAGGTATATTGGATCTAAAGAGGATATTGCTGATTAGTTTAAATTTGGTACAAAGCACTAATTTAATGAGGTAGATCAAGCAGGTCAAAAGGATGCTGATGCCAAGATTGTATTTCAAGGCCTAAACTGCCTATCAGAAGAATATGCCATAAAAATAAAACTACATGTATTCCCTATGATTCACACATCTCAGAAGGTTTTTAGGACATTAAGCTGATATAGTTTAAAAGGAACTGAGGAGCTGTACAAACAGCCCAACAGTGGAGGCTCTATACCGCCCCTGGAAGTGGTTGGGGACACGGCAATCGAATGCTATGCCCCCAACCTGGTAGAAAAAGGAGCCACGAAACGCTCCTATACTATACAGGGTTACTATAACCCTGCTTATGCATTTTCTTCTTTAATTTTTCATCATTAGTCTTCCTGAGTCTGCTACTTTCTGCTAGTTAATATCATGTCATTTGTACATCTTAGTTTGTTGATGTTCCTTCCCCTAATTTTCACACCTCCTTTCTCTGAGTCTAATCCAGCTTGATATGTATGATACATATGGTGGGTTGTGCATATAAATGATAAAATGCAACCTTCACTGCCCCTCTTGCCAATTGGAAACCATCCCGTTTTTACATATTCTATTGTGACAGGGGCCTCTTGTCCTTAGTATAGGCTATGTATCAGAACAATAAAATGTTGTGATACACACATTTCTTTTAGAACAATCCACACTTTTTCATAAACTACACTATCAAGGATTTTCTAGATTCTTTGGCGTGTTCCACAACAGTATATTTGCAATATGATATCCTCCCTTTCTGAACCCAGCTTAGACATCTGGCATTATAAATGGTATAAATCTTTGTTGTATGGGAGATTAAGGCAATGGTCTGATGGTTACTATAATCCTTGGCGTCTCATTTCTTGTGGATCAGAATGCATATTAAGCATATCCAGTCTGTGAGCCATACTTTTCCAGATTCGTTGGCTTTTTTTTTTTTTTTAAGAACTTGAATGGATTTGGTTTCTATAGCCATCTGTTCCTGGTGATTTATTTCTCTTGAGTGCTTTGAGAGCAGCTTCCACTTCAATTTTAAAATTGTGATTATCATCCTAAAGTTCTTCCTTTGCTGAACCGTTGCATTTAAGTTTCTGGTTGCATTTCTGTTACTTTTTACCTTTGCTTTTGTCTACCCTTCACCATTTCCAGAGTTACATCTATCACTGAATAAAGCCTTTCTTTTTTTTCTTTTTTCTTTTTTTTTGGGGGGGGGGCTAGGTAGTATCATTTTACTTTCCTCTCTGATAATATCCCTGACTTCAGTCAGATAATATACAGATGAGAATATATACAAAGATTAAATGTAGTCAATAGGTTTCAACTATAGGGTCTTCTCAGCATGAGGCACTCTCTCATATACAAGGGCACAGTATAGTGTGCATTTAATTTCTGTTTGTAGTAAGAACTACAATAAAGAAATATACTTTTCCCAATTTAAACCTGACATATAACTAAATAAAGAAAGTGGGCTTTATTCATAGCTCAACACTGATTCGTTTTATTTCATTTTATTCATTTTATTTTTTAAAAATAATGTGAATTCACAATCTCAAAATGAAGCCAGGAGCATAAAGCTTTAAAAACTGTCACCACGCATATATAAGTGTGTGTGTGCGCGCACGCGCACGCATACATGGTCGATATGTGTAATTCAAATGACCAATGTCACATTATTAATGATCTAAACGATAATAAAGATATGATGGGGTCCATTTTTTTTCTGTTCTGCTAAGGACTAGTTAAATTTAATCCAAACAAAAAGGCTCCTAACCAGTTGAAAGGCAGGTCACAGAACAGAGACTCAGCCTGTGCAGGATGCAGTTACCCTGCCCCCCAAACACAGGCTCACAACTTGGGTGTACTACTGGGTTCATCTCTGAGCCTGGAAGCTGTGATTTCAGCAGTAGCCAGGACTGCATTTGCACAATGAAGATTTATGCATCAGCTGTGTCCATTCCTTAATGCATCAGATCGGCCACAGTGACATATGCCTTAGCTACAACCCATTTGGATTACTCAAAGATGCTCTATGTGGGGCTGCCTTTGAAGATACTGTAAGTTTGTTCCGAAACCTCAGCTGGTCCAAAGTGCTGCAACCAGATTGATAGCCTGGGCTGGTTACAGGGAACACATCTCCCTTTTTGCAACAACTCCACTGGCTGCTTGATTTGTTTCTGGCACAATTCAAAGTGCTGTTTATCAATTATAAAGTTATATATGCTTCAGATCCAGGTTATCTAAAGGACGGTATTCTCCCATGAGAGCCTGCCCATGTGCTGAGATGATGACCCCCTTCTTCTTCCTCTTCCTTCTTTATATCCTACCTTTCTCCAAATAATGGGACTCAAGGCTTTTCTCTCTGTCCTCAGTCCCCCAGCTACTTTTGAAACACCATTCCTAGGAAGATTAGACTTCCCTGCTATCCTTTCATAGTCAGGTGAAGATTTCCTTGTTTAAGCAGGCCTTTGTTGGCTTATTGCTAAGAGGCAAAGGGGTCTTTCAGAATGTACTGTTTATACAAATTGCAAGCCTGGATCTGCTCTAAACTCTGTGAACCACTTTGAATCCTGGACTGAAAAAAAGTTGGGAAATTTTATACACAGAGATAAGAAAAGGTTCAAGATGTAAGAACTAAGAATGGTTTCCTGTATGCTTCCCCTCCAGCTTCTATTTAGAAACTGCAAGAGCAGAAGCATTGTTTTTCACTTTTAAATAACCTACAGTTCCCTATAACCAGGTTTTGGGCACAGAGGTCCTTGACAGAAGTGTCCTTGTCAGTAGCAGTAAAGGGAGTGGTAGCTAGTGGCTCTGATGTTAGTAGAGCAGTGAATCCACTTCAGATTTTAGCCCTAACTAAACTTTAAAGAAGCTATCCAAGGTGCTGAACCCTAACCCCAAAGTTTTTTTTAAAAAATAAATGTGATTAAAACCATGAGTAGATTTGCTGCAGCACTGACAACAGTGCCACACACCAAAAGAGCATCCTGCTCCAAAGAAACTTGTTCAGAGTATTCAAGAGCAGGGCAGTGTGCAAAGATGCATCCAACCCTCTCTCAGCAGTGAGACATTTTGTGATAGGCAGCTGCAATAAGACCCCATAACAGAAATTACAGTTTATCTATAGAGCAACAGCAATAGCAATAGCAGCTTCATTTATATACCATTTCATACCACCTAAGCAGTCTCTATGTAGTTTACAACTGTAAATTAATTGTTCCCAACAAGCTGGGTACTCATTCTAGCAACCTTGGAAGGATGCAAGCCTGAGTCAAGCTTGGCTAGTATTGAAATCGCAACCTTACAGTTTGTGAGTGAGTGGCTGCAGTACAGACATTTAACCACTGTGCCAAGAGGGCAGATAAAGGCAAGATAATTAGGCTGTCAATGAAGATTTGAGCCTTTTCAGACTGTATTTTTAATTTACTTTATTTATATGCTGCCTTTCTCCCAGGACAGAACCCAAGTCATCTTCCATAACAAACTGAAAATGTTTCCAAAAAGTTTTAAAACCAATTTAAAACCACCACATTAAAACAGTACAAAACTGATTTAAAAACCACACAAAAAACAGATGAAACCTACATTTATATTAAGAACCTTCCCTGTTTAAACATTTCAGAAAGTGGGGGCAGCCATTGAGAAGGCTCTCTGTCGTGTCCTCTCCAAGCGAGCCTGTGATAGTGGTGGGATCCAGAGAAAGTCTTCCTCTGATTATCTAAAAGCTCTCACAGGTTCATATGGGGAGATACAGCCTTTCGAATTGTCTGGACTTAAGCCTTGTAGGTCATGACCAGCATTTTGCATTTTGCCCAGAAACAAGCCAGTAGCCAGTGAAGCTATTTCAACAAGGGAGTTATATGCTTCCTCTCACTGGCCCAGGCCAGCATTCTGGCTGCTGTGTTTTGAACCTGCCAAAATTTCTGAACAGTTTCCAAAGGCAGCCCCACATAGAGTGTGTTACTGTAGTCCAAACAGGGCAGTACATTGCTTATTTCACATACTCTATTGGTCTAAAGGAAAAATACACTCACAAGATATGAAACAAGGCTTTTCCAAGCCTAAACAGAAACAGCATTCAGAAAGCAACAGCAGAGCACTGCCCTCAAAGACCACGTAGAAATACAAGCTTCTATTATCTGAAAGCCGACAAAAAGCTACTGGTTTCCATTAAGCATGTGGAAGGCTTCATCCTGACCACAATTTTGAAATGTTTAGATTAATATGTTGTAGTAATTCTGCAGACAAAGAAGCCTCTGTCCAAACTAGATAGCTACTTCCTACCACAACGCATCCAAACAAAAAGATCAGTCTTCGTAACATGGCAACAGATTGCCAAGAAAAGTCTCCATACTTTGTGCACATAAAAGAGGGTTGGGCTAAATTATAATTTATTTCAAGGCAATTGATGGAATAGTTATTCATCTCAGAATTCCATATAAATTTAAGGGCAGAAATAGAAACACTTGTAAAACCTGAAAAAATTCACTTGAAATGCTGTTTTTAAAATGCAATCCTATTATACCCCAAAACGATCAGTTTACATGAATCATTTTTAAACAAATAGGACCATAAGAGGGTTCTTTTTTATTTTTGTTTTTTTCTTAAGCATTTTCTGCAGGGTAGCCTTGACCATTTTGAGAATAAAAACATCAATTGACCTTCCTCTCCCCCTGGTGTTGGTGATTAAATCAGCAACCCTAAATACACTTATCTAGGAGTCAGTAGGGCTTCCTTAGTAAAAACAATGGTAAAAAAATCACAGAAGGACTGTGTAATTCTCCCCATTTAAAAAATATTCTGACTCCCTCAAGCAGTGATAAAACGATGAGAAAAGTTGCATTTTGAGAACTCTAGACATTACAAAATACTTCAGCAACTATAGGACAATAGCACTAATCTCACATGCAAGCAAAATAATGCTCAAAATTCTGCAACACAAACTCCAGTTCCATGGAGAGAGAAATCCCAGAGGTGTAGGCAGGATTCAGGAAAAGAAATGGCACCAGGGACCACATCGCAAACATGCAATGGCTAATGGAGTGCACTAAAGAATTCCAGGAAAAAAAAATCAGCATATGTTTCATAGATTATAGCAAAGCATTTGATTGTATAAGATCATGAAAAGCACATGGTAAGCTATGGAACTCACTCAAAAACATAGGAGTGCCACACCACTACATCTGATAGTATTTATGAGAAATCTGAGAGGCTACTGTCAGAACAGAATTCAGAAAAACAGAGTGGTTCCCAATAGGCAAAGGAGTCAGGCAAGGCTGCATCCAAGCACCCTATTTCCCCACTTTATATGCTGAAAACATCATAAGAAAACCAGAAGAAGAAGATAGGAGGAAGAAATATTGACAACCTAAGATATGCAGATGACACCATAATATTGGTGGAAAATAGCACAGACCTGGAACAATTGCTAAGGAAGGTTAAAGTTTAAAGTGCAAAGGCAGGTTTAATGCTGAACATAAAGAAAACAAAAATAATAACCACTGGAAAAAAATACATAAATTCAATCTAGACAATGAGAAAACTGAAACAGTTATAGAGCTTCTGTACCTAAGATCAAACATTGACCAGAATGGTGCCTTCAGTCAAGAAATAAGAAAAA
>NC_056526.1:22104757-22152317 GCF_019175285.1 Sceloporus undulatus | reverse complement strand
GATTAAGAATGGAAAGGGTAGCTATGAAAAAACTAGAAAAGAACCTTAAGAGTAATGACATATAAGTGAGCACTAAAGTCAGAATCATTCAGGCCATTGTACTCGCTATTACCATGTATGGATGTGAGAGCTGGACAGTGAAGGAAGCAGACAGAAAGAAAGCCAACTCATCTGAAATGTGGTGCTGGAGAAAACTACTTAGGATACCATGGACAGCTAAGGAAAGGTAAGGGGTAGAAGAACCCTTCTTTTTATCTTTGCAGAGGGACTAAAGACAGCAACTAAGAATTAAGAATTTCTCTTTACAATCTCTAGGCATTTCTTTTGTTAGAAGGCTGTTCTTACCTCAATGAAGATTATAGCAGCCACTTAATTTACTGCCCTGAAGGAAAAACAACAATTCTCCCCTTGCTCAGCAAGTATACAAGTGATAATTTTCCAGCTTCAAAAGACTACTTCAAGACTACAAGAAAAAGGCACTACACGCAAATCCTGCTCAGTGATGCCCTGTATGTAGAGGACATGATTGGAGATGGAGACAACCTCACACCAGCATTTTTTTTCTGTCAGAAACCTTTATACTATCACCCCATCTCAGCCTGCATAAATGAGATGCCTAAACCATATCTTCCTACATGCTGACATGCTATCACACTTGGTGACCATTGCTTAGCAGACTGGCACTAAGAACAGTAGGGCAGGGATATGGCAGCAGTGCACATTTTAAACAGCTTGTAGAGCTTCAGGCATTTCTGTTAGTTCTTCATATCATCACAGGAATAACCCTGCTAGATCACACTATGTGTCATCTTTCCCATTTCTACCACATTCTCACAGTCTGCCACACAGCTCTTAAGTAGACTAGCAGTGTCCAACATTCACCTCACTTTGCCAATCAGCTGAGCAGGAGCTTGGGGGGAATGTAACATCACTGAAGAAGATACATAATTGGGAACTTTAAAAATGAAAAGCCTTCCAAGGCCATGGGTTTCCCACATGTGTACTTTGTTGCTGTTAGGTGCCTTGAAGTAGCCTTCAATTTATGGTGACCCTATGAATGAGAAACCTCCAAGTTGCCCTGTCTTGCAGAGTCAGGACCATGGCTTCCTTGTGAGATCATCTATTTGGAATATGGTCTTCTTCTTTTCCTACTGCTCTTCGCTTTACCAAGCATTATCATCTTTTCTGGTGAGTCATACTCCAGAGCATAGGATCAGATTTCAAAATAACAGATTAGAAAGCTCAGATAAAGCTAACAAAATGAAATTCAGCAGGGAGAAATGTATGGTACATCTTACGTACCTTGGTCCAGGCCTCAGAGGGAGAGAAGAACCACTGGACCTCATCCCCTTTCCCACCACCATTCCCTTCTCCTTTTGTATGGTGTCTTTTTAGAGTGGAAGCCTGAGGGCAGGGAACCGTCTAATTAAAAATAATAATTGTAAGCCGCTCTGAAAGCCATTAGGGCTGAAGAGCAGGGTTTAGATACCATAAATAAATAATAAATAAAGGCACATTCAGGCAGTAAAATGAAATGCACAGATATAGGATGAGGGATACCTGTCTTGAGAACAGTTCATGTGTACGGAAGTGATTTAGGAGTCTTAGTAGGCCACAGAAGCTGAACATGAGTCAGCAGTGTGATGCAGCAGCTTAAAAAGGCAATGTGAGCTTAGGCTGCATTATTATTATTATTATTATTATTATTATTATTATTATTATTATTATCCTTTATTTATAAAGCTCTAATAATAATAATAATGCAGCCTAAGCTCACATTGCCTTTTTTTGGCCCAAAACAGCCGGGCCAAATATAGCAGCTTCTAGCTGCTTCAGGGGCATGGCGTGCAGATAATGCATGCCTCTGAAGCTTTCCAAAGCTGCTCTGAGGCTGCCTAAGGTGGCCCAAAGCTGAGTGCTGGCAAAGGGAGCGGTAAAACACCGCTCTTGCTGGCACAATCACAGCTGGAACAGCCAGAGGCTCTTCCTAGCTGCCCACCTGCTTTGCCCCATAGTGTCTAGATCAAAGGAAGTAATAGTACCACTCTGCTTTGGACAGACCTCACCTGGAATACTGCATCCAGTTCTGGGCACCATAATTGAAGAAAGATGTTGACAAGCTGGAGAGTGTCCAGAGGAGAATGACTAAAATGGTAAAAGCTCTAGAAATCATGACTTATGGAGAGTGACTTAAGGAGCTGAGTATGAGAAGGCAGGGGAAAGATTAAAAGGTTATATGACAGCCATGTTTAAATGTCACACTGAGAATGGAGCACACTTGTTTTCTGCTGCGCCAGAGTCTAGGGCACAAAGCAATGGATTCAAACTCCAATGAAGGAGATTCCACTTAAACATTTAGGAAGGACATCCTGATGGTGTTGTTTGACAGTGGAATATGCTGGCCTGGAGTGTGGAAGAGTCTTCTTTGGATGCTTTTTAACAGCGGCTGGATGGACTTCTGTTAGCAGTGCTTTAATTGCGTATTCTGACATGGCAGTGGGTTGGACTGGATAATCCTTGTGGTCCCTTCCAACTATGATTCTAAGTCTCCTCATGCTATGGTCAAAGAATGACAGCTTCAGTTTAGCCATCTTGGCTTCTAGGGAGAGGTCAGACCTGATTTGCTCTAGTAACCATTTACTTGTTTTTTTAGCTGTCCATGGTATCTGTAGAACTCTTCTCCAGCACCACATTTCAAATTACAGTCCTCTCTCCATTCTTGTGGTCTTTGGATCCACGTCCCTTGCTTATGTGTGAGGGATGAATGGAGGGAGAATGAATGAAGCATGTGCTCACAGTGTGTATCTGTGCGCTCCCATGTGCCTGCACCTATATTCAAGCCAATAGGGCTTGAATATAGGCGAAACTCCCATTTTCGCAAGGGGATCTGGAACGGATCCCCCATGAACAAGGAGGGGCGACTGTAGTTTATTTTTTTCCTATCGGCTTTCTTCGCTGTCCAACTTTCACAGCCATACACAGAAATGGGAAATAAAATTGCATGGACCATTCTAACTTTAGTAGTCAGTGATATATCTTTACATTTTACATATCTTTACATTTTAGGATCTTGTCTAATTCTGTCATACCTACCCTTCCAAATCCTAGTCTTCTCCTGATTCTTTGACTGCAGTCTCCATTCTGATTAAGGGTTGAGCCAAGGTATGGAAAACCATGAAGTATTTCAATGTTTTTATCATCCACTTTAAAATTAATGTAAATCATCTGTGGTCATTATTTTTGGTTTCAGAATGTTCTGCTGTAAACCTGTCTTTGCAATTTCTACCCTAGATTTCTTCAGTAATCATTCCAAGTCTTTGCTATTTTCTGCTAGTAGTATGTGTCATTTGCATAGCTTAAATTGTTGATCTTCCTTACTCCAAATTTCATGCCTCCTTCCTCCGAATCTAATCCTGCTTTACGCATGATATTTTCAGCATACAAATTAAACAGTGATAAAATGTACCCTTGCCTGATTGGAAATAATTCAGTTTCTCCTTTTTCTGTCCTAACCCTCTTGTACTGAGTACAGGTTATGCATCAAGATAATCAAATTTTGTGGCACACCACCTCTTTCTTTAAGAATGATCCATAGCTTTTGTGATCTATACTATCAAAGGCTTTGCTATAATCTATAACACACAGTCTGATTTTCTTTTCAAAATTTTTGGTACTCTCTATTAGCCACGTTTGCAGTTTGATCCCTAGTGCCTCTTCCCTTTCCTGAACCCAGCTTGCACATCTAGCATTTCCTACTCCATATATTGTAAGGGTCTTTGTTGTAGAATTTTGAGATCACTTTGTTTGCATGAGAAATGAATGTAACAGTCCTGTGATTACTGTAATCCCTGGTGTCCCCTTTCTCAGGCACTGTAATGTATATTGAGATTTTCCAGTCTGTGGACCAGTATTTTGTCTTCCATATTTATTGACAGATTTTAGTTAGAAATAGAGGATTCTGTCTCTGAATCAGCTCTGATGATATGCCATCTATTCCTGGTGATTTTTCCCAAGTGCTCTGAGTAAAGTTTACACTTCACTTTCTAAAACTGGAGGTTTGTCTTCATGTGTGTACTAGTGGGGAGAACTTCCATAGGAAGGTCAAGGACACATTTGTTTTGTCAACAACTCTATTCATTGCCCTACCACATGATCTCAGAAGTAGTGATGATATGGTGTGGAAGGCTGTCTTAGGGGTAGGAAATGAAACTGGAATTCACATTTCATTGTTGTTGTTGTTGTTGTTGTGTGCTGTCATGTTGTTTCCAGCTTGTGGCACCCCTAAGGTGACTCTAAGGCAATAACTTGAACAAGATCACTGCGACGAACTTCCTGACAGCAAGAGCTGTTTGACTGTGGTTTGACTCAGAGAGTGGTGGAGTCTCCTTTGGAGGTCTTTAAACAGAGGCTGGATGGCAATATGTTGGGGGTGCTTTCATTGTGAGTTCCTGCATGGCAGAGGATTGGACTGGATGGCCCTTGTGGTCTCTTCCAACTCTACGATTCTATGATCACCCAGTGGGTTTCCACAGCTATGCAGGGAATCAACCCCTGATCTTCAGAGTTGCAGCCCAATGCCCAAACCAGTACACCACACGTGTACATTTTTTTCCACTAGAAAAAAAAAACCTAGATGCTATGTTTTGCATAACAACCTGTTCTAAGCCACTAGTGGGAAAACTTGAAATCACAGAGGGCAATTTCTAATTTTGATAGGGAAAGTGGAAAGGGGATAAAAAGCACATGTCAGGATTGTCATCCTACTTATCAAAAGCATAAATCACTTATAGATCTCAGTTCTGCATGTTTCCCAGCAATAACAAAAAATCATGTCATCTGGTTTGGCCTTCCACTTGCAATATTGCAGGCATTCTACCACTAATTCCCTAATTGAAGGTGTGGCTTGTAAACAGGGACCATGTCTTTTCAAACTGGCTACCAGTTTTAACCCAGACTTAGAGAAGTTCCCTTGAACAAGATTCCACAGGCTTTTGGCAGTATGTTTAATGCTAAAACCTTGAAAATGTAACAACAAAAATTAAACTGCAGGGCAACAGCCTGTATGCAGTGGACAAATCTAAGTCATGCCCAACTGCATTCCAGAATAATGTGTCAAAGGAAGAACAGAAAGACTTGTCTGTTTGTTGGAAACAATTGGGTCAGTTTATTTGCTATTCATTTAGACTTCTATACATTGAGTCAAACTCAATTACTTGATGCCAGATATCCTTTTCAACCATGCATTTGTTCCATACATGAAAGAACAGAAACATACGCATTGAGCATCTGCTGCATGCCCTTACCTTACATTTCTGATGATTTGACAAAAGAAATGGGAGAGTGTTTCCTTCTGGGCATAAAGTAAATCAAGATTAATTTTGACATCTTTTGTAGCCAAGATGCACAGCATTAATACGATTTCATCTTTCCCTCTGGCAATACTGAAAGAGACTCTCCTAAAACAAATTGTCTGTTAAGTGCATGAAGACAGTAGTAAACAGTAAGTAAACAGTAGTGACTGGGAAAGGATTTCTACTGTATAGATCACAATTACTATATGGATCAAAGTCATGTCTTGCATTAAAAAATCACAATAACATACAAACATAGGATCAAGAACTGTTTGGTAGGCATTTTATTTATTTTGGGGTTTTTTTTTGGTGTTTTTTGTTTTGTTTTGTTTTGGGTTTTTTTTTTACTACAGTGAATTTTAAGACCTACATTTTCTGACTGGTAACACACTGCTTGGTTCACACTAACTTGTGGCTGGCATATGAAAATTGTGGGAGCAAATAGGAGTTTCACAACGCATTAAGAATACTTTCTTGTGGAGGCTTTACCACAATCACTGTGACCTGTGCAATCACAGTATCTTGAAACTGAGTACTACAATTTTACAAATCACAGCTGTCAAACTCTGTAAGTGTTGGCCTTCATGAAAAACAGCTTGGCCTTCATGAAAAATATAAAAGATTTCACCTGACTGTGCAGATATGAATCATATGAGAAATCATTTCACCTAAACACAGATCACCACAAAACTAATTTTGGTCAATTCTCACACACAACTTCTCACAGGCTCTGGCATATACACCTCTTGACCATATTTCCAGATGTGAAGCCTCTGTTTTGAAGTTATCTGCTGCATGTTTATTCATACATTAGCCCACAGGTATACATGAAGATACATTTGAGCACTGAGCAAGAAGCTAATACCTTTTGGGGAGAAATAAATTAATTTGAATATAAAAGTTTTAATCATCATACACATAAAAGGTCACTTTACACTTCATTAGACTAAAAATTTGCAATGCTGGGAGCATTGGGGATGACAGCCATCAGAGTAAATAATCCAACTGCAAAATTACTCTTTCTATCCTAACCAAACACACAAGAAAGGAATCTGAATTAGAAGGAACTTTGGCCTAATCCAACTAGTTAACTTTTACACTTGTTAACTGCTATAGCCTGTCCCCCAATGCCACGGTGATCTGAATCGTGGTAGCAGCTACTATGTTTTTTTTAAAAAGAGAGAGAAGATCTGTATGTAGAGAGATCTTGTAGCACCTTTGACACTAAGTGAAAGAAGTTGGCAACATGAGCTTTGGTAGAACTTAGGTCTGCTTCCTCAGATGCATTTGGACTGGGGAAGATCTGATTCAGCAATCCCCTGTGTCATAAACACTCTAGTGCTAAAAGCCATGTCCATACAAGCTGAAAATGTTGGAGGTTGTAGTCCAATTCATCTGAAGGGATGTGGTTTGGGAAGGATGAGGTAAAGGAAAAGGTCACATTTCAATCTCATAGTGTTTATTCCATCTGCCTTGACTGCAATGCAAATAAAAGGCATGGATGAGTCCAGGTACAGACTTGCTCCTCATTTGCATTTTTGTGAATACAAGAGCAACTTTAAAGGACAGGGATGAGAGGACTTGTAGGAGAACTGCCCCTGACCTACCCTTATCAAGATCTATCTAATTCTGCGGCTTTACTTCAGGAGCAGCATGCAAGAAAATAAGTGTAACTTGGCTGGACATATGTATATTTCTAAATGGCAATCCTACATTCATTTTCCTACATCCCAATTAACTGACTTCTGGGGGGAAATAGTATTTGAAAGTGGTTTTTTATTGTTGTTGATGTTGTTTTATTGTTATTGTTGTTTACACCACTGTGTCTGTTTAAAAGAGGATAAGAGAATAAATCCCTGTCATGAGATACTTACAATCTAAAATGTAATGTTAAGTGAAGCAGAGAAAGGAAAAGGGATAGGAAGCAGGGGTAAACTATGAATTAATTTGTTTAAAATTAGTTAATATACTATGTAACAGTACAGCATGGAAATTAGAGGGAGTTGGCCCTCTAGATTTGTAATAGAAAACATGGTTTTATATGAGGAAATACTTGAATGTACTAAGAGATTAAGGCATCTTGCATGTTTTGTGAGGTAGTTCCAATCATATATTTCAGGAAAGGCAACATATTTTTATCAAAGAAGCAAAGATTACAGAAAGTAAAACAGATATGCAGCTGTGATCCAAAGCAATGGGTGACCTTGAGCAAGCCACACTCTCTCAGCTTCAGAAGAAGGCAAAGGAACCCCCTTCTGAACTAATCTCACCAAGAAAACTCTATGATAGGTTTGCCTTAGGGTCGCCATAAGTGAAAAACAACTTGAAAGTAAACCATCATTACCTCCATAACACCGCACATCTTTTTTAAAAAAATCGACATATTGTTCCCTCCCATAAAAATTAAAAATTGTTTCTGGAAGTCTTGTATTGCTCCTGGAAGATATTTCAATGCCAATGGTCCCCTCTGAGGTGGGAGGTTGCACAGCCAAGGAACACCCATTCAGAAAGCCTCTTCACTTCCTACAAAGAGAGCTCCATGAAAAAAGATTATCCCTGAGCAGCCATAAAAAAAAATGAAAGGATATATGTGGAAGGGAACAAGTGCTACATAAGAAGGGCTCAGACCATGCCACTTTGACAATCAAATGCCATTATGAACTTTTTAAAAATGCTAATACGCATAATTTTTTTAAAAAAAACCTGATACTGTACAATACAATTCATATCTTCAAAGTCTGTTTTTCAGGAAAAGGGTACATGAACCATTCCTATCTCCCACTCCCCCAGACTGTGACCTACAAACATGTGAAGTGCAGCAGCAGATAGCCAGATTGGTGGCATTAAGAGAATGGCATCCCTTAATTAAAGGGTGCCTAAGCTATTCCATCCACATCACATAAAATAAAAATGGTAGTCTTAGCAAAATGCAGTGTACAAGCTGCAGAGAAGGTGAGACAATGCAGGGAGAATCTTAAATATTGTAAGGGGGGGGAATATCGACAATAATACTCAAAGCAAAGCAAACCCTCTTGTTCTAGCTAAACTGTGTATTATCCATACATAAAAATGTTAAAGCATGCATTTGACATATACTACACACACCACATACACCAGTGCAACACACAACCAAGTACAAAAGCAACATTAAAACTGACAGACATTTTCCTATGCTGTTCTGGTTTTAACTATTCTTTTCAACCAAGAAAGCAATATTGCATTGCTTCCACAGGCACACACCCCCTGAAAACTTGTTCAAGAAGTCACTGCACAATAAGGTCTGATGGGGTTAGGCTTTGATATTGAAGAGAAATGAGCCTCATGTCCGTTCATCACATATTTTCTGCATCATCTGCATCTCCTGCACTAATCGCTCTGCCAAAATCACATATCTATTGTGTTCATGGCACCATACAGATCATCTCCTGCTCTCCAGAAATAAATCTTTAAATATGGATTCTCAATGCCATCATTTGTCCATGAAATGCAAAATGCTGAGATCTACACTCATTAGAACCCTGACGCAAAAATGCACAGAAACGTACATTTGGCAAACGGCTAATTTCAGGTGGGGTTTGCTCAGACTTTCTCCTTCAAAAAGGCACAAAATTAAGCCACCCAAATCAAGACAAAAGACCCCCCCACCCAGTATCCTTGCTCTGATGTACAGAAACATACTCCCCCTTCCTTTACCAATCAGCGTTTTTAGAACAAATGGCCGACAATAAGAGCACATTGATAAAATATCAGTTATTATAAGCCACACTGTCATCAATTAAACAACCAAAAAAAAAAAACCTGTGCATTTAGCTCTTACCTTTTCTAAGCTAAATTCACTCTTCTTGGTGAGAAATCACTTGTGCATTTCGTTTTGTATATTTTTTTTCTTTGAAAAGAAAACCCTTACATGCTTTTCCAGCAAGCTAATCCAAGCCTTCCATTAACACACTCCATTGCAGATAATTGCAGGCAGCACACACTCGCCTGCTTTTCCTGGTTCCCAACACAGCAAGGATAATCACATTCCAGTGGGGAGTGAACAGATGGTGGAATCCATGGTAACCAACCCTCCTAAGGCTATTGGTAGAAGTGTGCGACTACTGCTTATTTGGTAACAATCACTCTTTGTGCTCCGGCTTTTCAAATCCCGAAGGATGGGACGTACAGCATTTAGCACATACTGGGCAAGGCTAGCAGGTGACTACTCATGTCAAACAACACTGCAGCATAAACAAAACCAGGTTTGGCCTTGATGCATTTACTCCCCAGGCAAGCTTCGTCTTCCAGCACAATCATTCTATTTATTTTAAATATCTTCCCCATCGCATTGAAAAGCCTTAAGGCGGTACACAACAAAGTGCAAGCATATACAACAGTCCAATTAAAATGAGATTACAATTAAAGTACAACCCAAAGCCTATCTGAAAGTGAGCTCCCAACTGTTTACATGTACTCACAGTCTTATTCCGGGATTTAATATTTAGGTTAGAGATTTCCAGATGGTGAGAAATTGTGCTTATTCAACCTTGTTTTCCAATTAATTAGTTTTATTGCAATCCACACAATTTATATTGTCATGAGCAAATAGAAAAATGCTATGACAAGTCAGCACATGAATACAAGCAGAAACAAAAATCTAATATACTGTACTCTTAAAATTTATATCATACAATATAAATACCCTACCCTGAGCTTTAAGGAGAGGCAGGGAAGAAATATTATTATTATTATTATTACCATTATCATCATCATCATCACCACCACCATCATCCTGAAAAAAACAATGATAGGGAAACAAATAACAAACAATCTGCCTCTCAAATAAGTTAATGCTTGATGTGCAAAGCAGTTGAGCCAGTGTAGCATAATGGCTTGGAGATCAGGGATCAAATCTTCACTCAACCATGGAAACCTACCGGGTGACTTTGAGCAAGTCACAGTCTCTCAGCCTTAAAAGAAAACCAAGGCATGCCTCCCTCTGAACAAATCTTGCCAAGAAAATCCATGAATGGTTTGATTTAGGGTTGCCATAAGTCAGAAATGACTTGTGGCACACAACAATAACAACAGCATCAATGCAGTACAGCTAGTTCCCAGAGATCAACTACAGTGGAACCTTGTATCTGATGGGGCTTGATTCCAGGATCCCCCATGGATAACAAAATCCATGAATGCTCAAGTCCCTTTAAATATAATGGCAGAGGTAAATGGTGTCCCTTATATAAAATGGAAAATTAAGGTTCACTATTTGGAATTTATACTTATTTCAATATTTTCAAGCCGTGGATGCTTGAATTCGTGGATAAAAAATCCGTGGATAAGGAGGGCCGACTGTATCTAGGGGGGAAAAGTCATTTGTTCTACTTGGATTAGTTTCTGTGTGCATAATGATTTCTGAAAGAATAATTTCATCTTGTAATTTAAGAACTTATTTTAAAAAATCCAGTTGCTCACTTTCATTTTTAGAACTTCTTCTAGATTTATCTGTCCCAGTATCTACCAAGATGAGGAAGATGTCATGATGCTTTGAAAACATCTTTAAAAGCCTCTGAAGATCAGAAATATACATGAAGCAACTCACTGCATGGAATTATCTCTCATAAAAGAAGAAATCTTATAGTAACAGAATCTAATATCTCATACAAGTACTTAGCAAAATCCCTTCTGCCATTATCTTGAGGGACAGCAGATGGAAATGCTCCATTTTTACTATCCTACTTAAGACAGCAGAAAGGATGTTTTTTGAGGCACATTTTGAAAGGCAATTTTTTAAAGACATGTAACAAAAGAACAGAATGTATGCACACACATATTTTTCAAGTGTGTATAAATATAGCTGTTCGCTTCCTCCATTTCGTGTACACAATTACAGCAGCAACTGACAACTATATTAGCTGGTGGGCAGTCAAGAACATGTCGATGCAACCTAAGCCCTGCAGGCCAACTGCAGCAGCTATTTGCAACCCTCCGGGAAAATTCCAACTACCTACTGTTTCTCTCTACCAACTGCTTGGGCTCAGGGGGCCATCTATGTGTCATTTCTTATGTTATGAAGTCAATGTGGAATCCTTCTAATTGCTACTTTCCAAACAAGATGGATGATCTGCATCCATCTTGTTTGGAGAAAGGTGAGTAAGAAATTAATAAATAACTTGATGATGATAATAATAATAAGGCAGAAACACCTACTGCATGCCAACACTGCCTCAATAAGACAATGGTATCATAGTTAAGAACCGCAGCATAAACCTGTCGTCCTCCCCCTCCTGCACATGCACAACTTGTCAGGTTGTGTCACAATGTGAAAAGGCTGCACCAGAGCATCTCATTTGGAGAGAATGAAAAACACCATCAAAAGTTAAGATTCACTGTCATTAAGGCTGCAGCCATACTGCAGAAATAAAGCAGTTTGACACCACTTTAAATGGTATAGCTCAGTGATTCCCAAACTCTGTTCCTCCAGGTGTTTTGGACTTCAGCTCCCAGAAGTCTTAGCCAGCTTGGTCAATAGCCTGGGAGCTGAAGTCCAAAACGCCTGGAACACCAGAGTTTGGAAATCACTGCCTGAGGCTCAATGCTATAAAATTCTGGGATATGTAGTTTTGTTAGAGAATTTTAGTGGCCCCATCAAACTACAAATCTCAGAATTCCATAATATTGAGCCATGAAGGTTAAAGTGGTGTCAAACTGCATTATTTCTGCAGTGTAGCAGTAGCTTTAGTCACTATATTGTCCTTGGATTATGAGGCATTGGCATCAGTTGTTTTTTCCAAGATATAGCAGCAAGTTCACTTTCACTCTGAAAAGTCCCATGCATTACTTTCATTGAAATAAGTAAGAAATAGATGGGAGAAGAATACATGCAAAACAGACAGAGTAGAAATGGGGAGGGGACACAGAAGTAGGGGCAGCAAGAATGATGAACAAAATGGATAGGGAAAGAAATGGTTACAAAGGGTATAAAGAGACCTGCAAGTTAGGATACAGAAAAGAAAGTAACTCAGAATTTGATTAGAAAACAGACCTTCCTCCCAATGCTAATGCTACAAAAAAAAACTTCCAGCTAGACCAAGGACAAAAAGGAAAAGGGGATTGGAAGATATAAAATGATTTTGTAAAAAGTTTCTTTTAAAAAAACTTTTTAAAAGTTCTTTGTCACAGGCTTTGCTAACTGAGGTGTGCCTGAATTCTTGATATTTCTAATATAAATTATAAAACAAAATGGGTTGAAAGAAAGTAAATACAGGTGTAGCAGAAATGCCTGTCCATGATTAATGTACGAAGGTCACACACTTGAATTAAACAAACATGTAAAAGCAGTCCTCTCCAGAATCTGAGTATATATTTGGTGAATGCATATATTTCCTACTCTCTTAATTGTAGGAATAAGAAGCAGCCCTCCAGTTTGGGTGCTCCCACTACTACTCCTTTACTCCTAGGTCTAGAATACTGGATCTTAGATTTCATAAACTCTTCCACTTCTGCCCCATAATATTTAAAACTATTGAGCCATTAGGCTCTGTACCAACTACACTGCCATTAAATATTTACAAAATAGAAGTGTATAGAGATCAGCAACTGTGAGCATGTAGTGCTGAGCATGCACAGAACATGATAGGCCCTGTTTCAAAATCACTATAGCTTCAAAGAAGGAAGCTAGTGAATGCATGAGCATCTGATGTCCTATTATAGTGGCTTGCAGCACATCTAGCAATTATCCAAAATCATACAATGCATGAAATTTGTAAACCATTTGTGCTGCATGACTCCTACTCTTTCTTGTTCAAGTAGAATGTAATGGAACTGATCTTTGCTATCTACTGTGAAGAATCAAAAATCTTTCTGCCAGGTTTCCACAATATTTCTTCTAATATTACAGAGAAGATCCCACATATTTTCTGAGAATCTGGTAAAGGTCTATTTCAAAAGCTATTTAAGCTGTGAACTAACTGTCTGAAACTCTTTTGGATGAAGCAGTTCAAGGCAGAAGTTCAGCACATTAATCTACGAGGTTTTGGTACATCAAGCACAGTCTGACCAATCTGTGACCACAACTATGAGGTCCAAAGCACAGTCAACAAAATCAAATTGGGAGAAGGGAGGAGATGGAAAAGAACAACCACACTGCCAATTCCTGGTATATATGGTAAATTATGAGTCAGTTTCTACAACACTTATGTCATATTTTATTTACAGTAATGTTGGTGAATAATTAAAAACAAATCTTGCTCTTGGGTTTTAAGGCAAAAATGTGGCAATTTTGAAAAATTTAAAGTCCCTTCCTCCTGACAGTCTACCATGAAAGAGGAACAAAAATAGTTCTCACAGTGATGGGGAAGTAATATGCAGCACAGCAGAAAAACTGGAAGTATGTCAAAAGCAGAGTTCAAATTCTGTGTGTGTGTGTGTGTGTGTGTGTGTGTGTGTGTGTAAAAGAGAGAGAGAGAACACAATATGTGCATGTCATTCAAAATCTGCCTGCTAATTGTTGACCAGTTCATCTTTTATATAATTTTTTACTGAGATAGCAGGTCTTGGCATTTCATTATTCAGCTGCTGTTTCTGGTTAATCTCTGGGATAAGATGTTCATATCAGCACAGAAGAATCAAAAGAAAAGAAACCAATATCCTCAATAAACAAACTTTGCTAATTTTAATGAAGAGGTGACACAATAATTTATTACAAGTTTATAGGACTGGGAGTGAACAGAATGTTCTGCTGTCTTGAAAGCTAAATGTGCTGAATTATTTCAACTGGATTAAGATTTTATCTTCAATGCCACAATCTTGATGGGGTAATAACTACTACTGGGACAAGAGCCCATTTCAAGAACAGGAAATGGACAGTTCCCAGAATCAACCCTTGTATGGCCTCTGTTGGGCATTTCTGCTCTAAAGAAGCCAATCAGCTCCAACAAATGCAAGGCCAATATTATCCAGTACCAACAACAGACCTGGATCTGGCAAGAGGGACTGGCCTTAACTACAACAGCACAAACCAAACTAGATCTCACTGTACCTGATCTGTAGGACTAAGTTGCCTGACCCAGAGTGAAAGACAATGCAGTATCTGAGAACAACGCCAATGCATGTCTACAGTATAGTGTATGTGTATGACTACACAAGATTGGATCTAATAAAGGAGGTCTCCCATTAAATAGGCCAAGAGAGGATGGAGCTGTACCTGCCTGTTCTTCTCTCCCTCAAAAGGCAACAGCAATACCAGTTGGAATGAAGGAATAAAACAAAGAAGGTGAAGACTTTAGATAAATTGAAACAGTTAGATTTTCCATCAGATTTTCCACCTGAAATAAGGATGCTTCTAGATTATTATGCAATCATCCTATCTTAATACAGTTGTGGAAATTTGTAAGGTGGTACAGATGATGTCTTCCATTTGCAACCTTCCTTTGTTTTCTCACTGCTCCACAGCACTCAGACTCCAACAAGTGAATAGCTAGTTAATATCATGTACTATTCTCATTATTAATTGGTACAGCTCTTTGGTAAAACAGCTTCACACCCCCTCACAAATATGAGCTGGATACAGTACTTCATGTTTAATAGTTTTTGCAACCTGTGTATATTTTTATAGAAACGAAAATGTTCAGTTTTTTGTGGGTTTTTCGGGCTATGTGGCCATGTTCTAGAAGAGTTTCTTCCTGACATTTTGCCAGCATCTGTGGCTGGCAGCTTCAGAGAATGTTTAGCCTTCAAATCTCATAAAAGGGGGTTGGAAAAGTTTGGAAATTTTTAACAAAAAGTGTAGCATTCTTGTTTCAGTCTATCTTTTCTTTATTGCTGCTGCCTACAAAAATTGTTGCTACATTAATGGGTGCTGTACAGTTTTAAGGTAGGTGTAATTTGGTTTTAATTAGATTACAATTTGTTGTTGTTGCTGCTGCTGCTGTATTTTTATGACATCTTTTTTCACTGCCAAAAGAACAGTGCTCTCAATGCTGGACTATCGGCAAAGTAATAAAAACAAAGTACCAATTTTAGAATGCCCTTACTCCTGATCCACAGGATATAAGACACATATTCAATTCACGACAAAAACACCACTACAACACTAATCCCTGATACTACGACTGCTGCACATATGTAGCCTACAACAAACAAATGAGGTCCCACCTGTTTTACCCCCTCCACCATCAGTGCAACACATTGTTAACATCAAATTAACTAGCTAAGGATTTCACTCCAAGAACATGGGATCTTATTACATCCCCCCCCCCACTTTAACATCAAGCAGGTTACCAGCATACCAGTGATAGTCACTATAGTGTAGTGAATACTGTACAACAAAAGGTGTCTGAAAAAGAAATTAGAGCAAAAATAATAATAATAATGTTTCAGGAACAATGATTAGATGTCTCAACTCCAACTTTTCAGACTGTATACCCAACAGAATAAAAATCTGGGGAAATACATACTCTGAGAAAGCCGAGTTATGAAACATTAATTTGCATGAAATGACACTCTACCCTCAAAATACTAATAAATGCACTAAAAAAATTATATTGTCAAAGCAGGTTTTGTACTTTTTTTTAAATTATCATATTCTAGTATACCACTCAACAATACTTTGTCCTCATAACTTGAGTTTAGATATAGTTAAGCAAAGAAGGATGACCGTGCAACAACACCCATTCCACTAACATGAAAATTATCGGGCATTTTATCTATACAACTTAACAGATAGATTTACTTACAGAGCCCCATGAACATAATTTAACTTGATAAACACCCAGCAAGAAATCAACGGCACTTCTCATCTTTCAAGTAACTTTTGAAGCTTCCACTTAGCACTGAAAAGCTCCCTGCCTTTTTGAAAAAAGGGGGAAGTACTGAATTTCATCACAATTACCATTTGTGATGTCTGTCAGGAAATACGCAAGCAGGTAACAGCTGTTTTTAAACAGGAAGGAATACTAGAAACTCATTTTCAAAGAGTTTTAAAAACTTACATCGGGAATAGTGAACACAGTTGGGATTGTCAGGCCAAAGTTAAAAGCCTCTCTAAATCCTGTTCAGCATGGTGTAGTACTTTGAGCATTGGACTATGACTCTGGAGACCAGGGTTCAAATCCCAGTTCAGCCATGTAACCCCCTAGGTGACCTTGGGCAAGTCCCACTCTGGCAGGATGGCAATGGCATGCGCCCATTGAAAACACTTGCCAAAACAAACAAACAAAAAAACCCATGATCCAGTCGGCATAAGTCAGAAATGTTTTGAAGACACACAACAACAGTTTAGGTTTAACTATGTGTTTCATTCTTTCACAGAAATTGCTGATTGTTTAAATTTGACAGGTTGCAACTTTTTCTCCTTCCTTTAAAGGTTCAGAGCTAAATCCAATATTAGTAGTACAGTTGGCCCTCTGTATCCATGGATTCAAGCATCCACAGCTTGAATACACACACACACACCCTTTATATAAGACACACCATTTTATATAAGAGACACCATTTTACTGTGCCATTGTATATAATGGGACTTAACCATTCATGGATTATGGTATCCACAGAGGCTCCTAGAACCAAACCTCAGCAGATAGCAGGGGCCCACTGTATCTACAGTAAACCCACTGAAATGAACAGGCAACTAACTTAGTTAGGTATGATCAATTTGAATGGGTTTACTATAGGCAGGGCTAATGTTTGATTTAGCCCTACATTTTTATTTACTGATTGCCTCCCATTTTATTTAATATTATGATGCAACTTTAACCTCCGATATAAACATTCCTCTGATTAGTAAACAAGAGCATTACACAGAAACAGCAGAGAAAATGCTTTTTCTCACAGTACTATGACAAGATTTGAATGGAAAGGGATCTCCACATTAAAAAAAAATTAAGGGTTTATACAGGCCACATCTAAGAGGCGGCAGGAGGCCAAATCAGGGCCACGGCAACCTCATGCCACGGCCCTGATCCAGCCTCTACAGGGCGCAAAAAGGAGCCTAAAAAAGCAGCTCCTTTTTACTCCCTCAAAAGGGTGCCACAGCCGCAACGGTGTGGCTGTATGGCACCCCTTTGGTGCTACGTCATGATGCTGTGTGCCATCTAGAGTGGTGAGCTGCAGCAGGGCCCTGGGAGGTGTGCCATCAAGACACTGCATCATCAAGACGCTACAGGGCCTAAGTCATTCCTGAAAGAAATTACTAGGGATTCTATTCTCTCAAAATAGGTGTCTGTTTGTTACATTTATACCTGTCTTTCATCAAAGAAGATTGGGGCAGCATATATGGCTCTTCCCTCTATTATCATTGTGAATAATCCTGTGAAATAGTTTAGGATTATAACAACAATGTCAGTGAAATCTGAACCTGAAGAAATTAGAAGGTGACTAGAGAAATGTTGGCAAAAAACCTTAAGAGTGTATCCAATTTAAACACAGGCTAAAGCTTATCTGAAGGCCTGCTCTGGGGCAATACAGGCAGAAAAGGCAAAATTCTTCTCTTCCTCTTTTGTGTCTGCAAACAGCTGCCCAGCAGAGTTGTTTTGAGTGGCCATGGGTCTTTCACACACAGGCCCAAGAGAGGAAAATACAGAACACCTGAAAGCATAGAAAACTTGCCCTGCACTTTGCAGTTAAAATCACTTGGCTCCGCTCTGATATGGATGCTATAACTGATACAGATCCAGTGGATGTAACTTTGGCTGCTGCTTCTCCAATGACAAAGGATATTTTTCAGTTGCTGCAACCTGAGGGTGTGGATAGGATTCTCGAAGAGATAAGAACCATCATATGTGAATTACATCCTTGACCTCCCTGTCTTATTAAAAAAAAAAAGTTAGGGGGAGACTGGTTAAGGGCCTTATTAAAACAAGGCGGAGTTATAAAACCATTATTTAAAAACCCTCCCTGGACCCAACCCTACTGGATAATTATCAACCAGTCTCTAACATTCGATTTTTGGGCAATGTACTAGAGCCTATGGTGGCCCCCATCTCCACTATCTCATCCAGCTTCTGGATGAGATGGATTATCTAGGTCCATTTCAATCTGGTTTCAAACAAGCTTCATTTATATACCGCTTCATACCGCCTAAGCAGTGTCTAAGCAGTCTACAACTGTAAGCTAATTTGCCCCCAACAAGATGGGTACTCATTTTAGCGACCTCGGAAGGATGCAAGTCTGAGTCAAGCTTGAGCCCTTTTGCTGGTCTTGAACTCACAACCTTGTGGTTTTCAGTGAGTGGCTACAGTACAGGTATTTAACCACTGCGCCACCAGGTTTTCAGGCCTGGTTATGGGACAGAAACTACTTTGTTCACCTTGCTGGATGGCCTGTGTTGGGATACCATGGTATCCTTCTGGGTTGCTTTGCTGGAATGGGACTTGGGGGCACTGGTTTTACAGTGCTACCATTCCTTCCTGTAGGAGTGAGCCCAAAAGGTAGCGCTGTAGGACTCTGTTTCCACCTCTTGGCCATTGGCCTCTTGGGTCCCTCAGAGATCTAACTGTTGTGTTGGAGTGTACATGGGCATGCATGTTTAATTATATGTTTTAATCTGGCTTCAGTTTTTTAATTGTTTAATCTCATTTTAACTTCTGTATCTCGTGAATTTTTAATGATATATATATATATTTTAATTAGTTGTAAGCTGATTTGAATCCTGGACTGGGAAAAGGGCAGGATAGAAGTAAATATTATAATTACAATTTATAATTATATTTATAATTATAATTGTCCTTTTCTCATTTCATAGGGAGACAGAGCAATTTAATATGCCTTCATAGCACTGTGGTCAAGTCTTCAGAATCTCAATGCTTGCCTGCTCCTTTTTTCACCAAATGTGCTACCCATATAGTCAATACCTGTCTACTTTATCCTACAGAAACAGATTATCTATCTATATACTAAAGGTACTCTCTGATGTGTGTGTTTAACATCTTTGAGCTGAGTGCTTGTACAGTGTTGCAATCCCCCAACCCAAGTCCTTTAGTCTGACAGGTATCTGACAATGCTATTGTTCTTGCTATTCTAGGCAGAGAGCAAGAACACATTTTTTTATATATTGCTCTATACTGTGGGAAAACCATATTTTGCTTGGTGAGTCTTAATTTGTGCAATCCCAAATTACCAGTAAAGAATCCATAGTATTTCTTTTTAAAAATGTAGTATTTGACTTAATTCTTTATTCTCCTTCATAGGCCCTTTTCGGTAGCTGGAAGTAAAATGCATTAGCTAAGACTGCTGACCTGCTTGTAAGGATAGTATAACACACTATGAATTAAAGCAGAATAAGGCATGTAAATTGCTTTTAGTGTACTTTAGATTTATAAAAGGTAGAAATTGGCATTATCTTATGGCAGCAATGCAGGAAAGCTAATCAAATAGCTCAGTTGACATTACCAAAAATAAAGGTTGATTCAGTGCTGAACTGCGACATTTACTAACATTTCATACACTTCCTACAGTCAGGGAGCTTATCATAAACTAATTACCTCTCTCCAGTTCAATCTAAGATAGAAGTCTTATTAGGATATCTAAAATAGTTATTTATTCATTATCTTTCTCTATCTCATCAGTTAATCATGCTATATAGCTCAGTGGTAACTCACTGATTAAGCAAGAAGCGCTTTAACCAAAAACGGGGCACCTCATAATGAAGCAGCTCCTATTCAACCCACAAACCATCTGTACTACCTGTATAGCTGAAGCTCTCCAGAGATGTACCTTAACACAGAACACAGTAAAATCAATACAACCCAATTAAATATTACGCATGTTTCTGTTCCCCAGTTTTATGGGTTGAATGCTCGCTCCTAAAATGTTTCTTTTCTGCTTTCCATAAAAGAAAAGCAGCAATATCTAATGTGCTCTCTATGTCAGAACAGTTCCACAGGCCTACTTTTTCATATAAAACTATTTAGGGATAGATTTCAAAATTGCTTGAATCCCATTTGCATTATTTCATGTGTCCAGAAGAGAAATAGGCCTTCTGTGTAGAATGAAATATAAATCATAACTACAAAAAGGGGATTATTATTATTATTATGATTATTATTATTATTAGGCCAGCATGGTGTAGGCAACAGTGAAGGAGAGTGATAATTAGAAAGAAAAGATGTCTGAAGTGAAGGCTTCTTAAGAACTGAAGACATGGTAGCATACTTAAACTCAGAAGGAAATGAATCAGTAGAAAAGGAGAGATTAATAATATCGAGTAGAGATTGGAGCCAGCGTGGTGTCGTGATTTGACTGCAACTCTGGAGACCAGGGTTCAATTCCCAACTGAGTGACCAAGGACAACTCACATGCTCTCAGCCTCAAATCCTGCCAAGAAACCTCCATGATAGGGTCACCTTAGGGTTGCCATAAGTCAGAAACAATTTGAAGGCACACAACAACTACTTATTAATTGGTTCTTGTCAGATGACTCCACTAGAATCAATGTTAAAGAGTAATATTCTCCGAAATAAAACAGAATAGTATGCTTGAAAAAGAAAGTACATTTCTGATGCAAAATGGATCAGACTACATTTTTATGACTTGCTCATCAGCCAAATCAACCCTTCTATTTTAGTACAGTGCAGGAGCACTCTTGGAAAAATACAATAGCTTGTGAAGTGGGTGAACAAACATCTTCCTGGCATATACTGCTCTGCTAATATACTTACTGAAGGCTGTTTAATGATCAAACCATTAATTATATTGTATCCCATTGTTCCTCAGGCAGACTAACACCACTACAGATTAGAATTTGTATTTCTACAGTCAGAGCATAAAAAGTCCTAGGCCTAAATCTAACAGCTAGTCCCAAATAAAGTAGACCAACTGAATCAATTACTGAATGAATTGGACAATATTTATGTAAATCCCACCAACTTAGTTGTCTACCCTAGATGGATTTGGGACATATATTACTGCTCCAATTAGCATTCATAAATTTAAATCTGGTCCAAGTCATTATGCTAAGTACTAGAAAGCAAATGTAGCTCTAAATGTAGCTTTTTAAAAGAAAAACACAATTATGCCTGGATGTGTGAGCACTATATTTTAGAATAATGTTTATCATTTATTAGTTACTGGAATAATAAAAACTAAATTGCACTAGACATTTCAAAAGTGTTCAGAGTAATGAATAAAAAATTAGAAAAATTTAACTTGCTGCGTTATGGGCTCAGAATGGCTTAGAGCAATATTTCTAAATATTAATATTTATGCTCCCTGGGGGATCACAATCTCAGGAAATCAAATGAATTCAGGGATGTGAGGCCAAATGAAAACTACAGACCTAACAGGCAGCAATTCCAGTTTGACTTGCATTAAATTCAGATACAGTGTACCTCTGAATACAAGGTGCTAGTGGAAGCAGAAGAACGCTGTAACCTTCAGGACTGCTAAACTGTACTGAATGCACCTAGTCGACCACATTGGGAAAGACAATGCTGGACTAGATGAACTTTATATAGCTATTTATCCCATTATTAAGTTTCTAACAATATGCCCCCTCCGAATATTGAAGCTCCACTCCTCATAATGGTTAACAGTTGTTAAGAATCCAGGAACATAAGACACGTCTTGCTAGACCAGACAAAAGGCATATCTAGTCCAGCATTTTTGTGCCACAATGACAGACCAGTTGCACCCAGAAAGCTCATTTGCTGGGCACAAGAGTACCCTCCCACTCCTGCTTCTAACAACTGCTATTGAGAGGCATATTATGATACAGGATAGTCATCTTAACTAACATCTTATCCTTCATGAAATGAAGAGGCTACAAACAAGTAATCAATTTAAAACCAATTACTGCCTAAGGCACCAGGTCCTGTCTGATCTTGGAAGCTAAGCAGGGTCAGCCCTGGTTAGTATTTGGATGAACTGGCAGTCGCCAATGAATACCAGGTTATATTTCAAAGAAAAGAATTGGCATAACCACCTCTGAGTATTCCTTGCCTAAAAAAACCCTATGAAATTGATAAAGCAAATTCATAAGGCTCTTTCCTATTTTCTTCCTTTGGAAAAGCTGATCCTCACCTATGAGACTCGGGGGGAAAACCTATTGGCACATGTGGAAAATTTTACCAGGAAAGGATTTTAATTTCAAACACTACCTGGGGGGAAAGCAGTAACCTCTCCTCATTATTCACTGTGGTTTTCCCTCCTTTAATAATTAAAGAAAAAACAAATATGTAGTTGTATTCTATTCATTTCATGTAACACACAGCTTGGCCCAAATTTTAGACACAGTTCTTAACTCCTCTTGAATTTATATCTAAATCTTCTTAAATAACCACACTATAAACACAATGGAAGAAAAACACGATATATGCTGTTTAGAGACCCCAAGTACTATTTGAATAGTTTTACTGGGGACATGATGAAGAAAAAAAGATTCTTTATAACTGGAGTTAATTTCCACAATATTATTCTCAGAATTTGAGAGTAGCATCAGGACATCCACACAAAGAAACATGTATGCAACACTTAATCAAAATGTGTTTCATTAGCAAACATACCATGAGGATCAGTAACCCCCCTTTCACATTCTTTGGATTGTCCAAAACCACAGAGTCAAGCATAATTTGTAATTTTGTAATTTTTTAATTCTTGAATCTAACACATGCATAAAGGATTAGCTAAGGAAAATCAGATCCCATGGAGAGGAAGCACTTTCAAAGCAGGATTTTATTCCTATTATATGGACGTCTGAAACATTAAGAGTGTAAAGGAGAAAAAAGTGTCTGAACTCTATGTTCAAAAGACCTCCCAATTTCTTTTATACTATTTTTACTATATTTGTAAATACTATTTGCTGCTGTAATGAGGTTGCCAGTAACTTACGGATAAGCAATGCTTGCAGACTGCTGGTGCTGCAGCATGTCAACAAACAGGACACTGCAGTTAATACAGTTTTTCTTTGTTTTGCTTTTAAGGAAACCTAAAGCTTGCATAAATTTGTGTAGTTTATCCTCATTTAGTTTTCATGTAGTACTGAACTCTTTTCTTCAGCGTATCGATCAGCCACCTTATTCTGGACAAAGGTTTTATTTTCTTAAACATTGAATTGGTACATATACACAGAAACAGCTGCACTGTGGCCAGCTGAAATGTGACCATATGGCAGCTGCTCCTCAATTCAAGTTCTTTGTGTGCAGTGACATGCCACTACAAGATCCCATACCCTTCCATGTCTGTCGGTGGTGGCATGAACAGAAGTCAGTTGACCTGTGTGGTGAACTGCTGAACACAAGAATTCTTTTTAAGGAAAGAATTTTTATTTAATGTATGTCTGCCTGTCATATAAACACAACCACACTCATGCTTATATTAATTGGAGCTTGAGTTCCAGGTATAAAACCAAGAATATAATAATGGACTTTGCAGCATGTTATTATTATATATATTTGACTATAAAGTCAGGGAGCCCTGGTGGCATAGTGGTCAAAGTTGTGAGTTTGATCCCAGGGGCTTCCATCCTTTCATAAGTATGTAAAATGAATACCCAGCTTGTTAGGGGCAACTGGCTTACAGACTGTAAACCCGTTAGAGAGTGCTGAATTCACTGATAAGCGGTATACATGCTATTGCTATAAGTTGAGAAATCTAAAAATTAACCTTAAAAAGCTGGTTGATTTAGCCATGGGTAAATGCTGGCAGAGGAGTCAAAGCCAGCCCACCCATATCAGGGGAGAAGGAAGGAGGAAGCTGAAGGCCCTCTGAATGCCTCAAGCTGGAAGGTGCTTGCTGGGTTGCTTTTTTGATGATCTGTTCCATCAACAAGCCCAAGTAGCACAGGTTCCATGGAAGTCACTGAAAAATGATCCAGAGTGATCATTCCAGATCGGGCTGTTGGAGGAGTTGAGAAAGCAAATCCAACAAACTTCTGGCTTGAGGCATACAGAAGTGGACTAAAGGGCATTTTTGGCAGCCTTGGCTTCCTCCTTCATTCTTCCTTGAGCTTGGCAGGCCCGCCTCCTTGGGTTTCTCCTCATGTCTCTCTATGGTAGCTACTGCAAACCCCAGCTGCCAGGTGCACACAAGACATTAGGAGGGAGGCAAGGAGCAGTAGGAGCTTCTACAAGGTGCAGCAGTAGGGCCACAGGGCCAGGTAGCAGCACTAGTGGCAGTGGGGATGACAAAGAGGAGTTAGAGTGCCCCTCCTAGGGCCATATGAGGTGCCCGTCCATGGTAAGGCAATCACCCTCCTGGCTAAGGTGTTTTGCATGGGCAGAGAGTGGCCAGCCCCATGGAGAAAGGTGTCTGAATCGGGGCACACCATCAGTTCTGAAAAGGGCAGAAGAACTGGTTGAGTCTCCTGCTCTCTTCCCTCCTGTCTTCCTGAGGTTCAGCCCAAGGAGCTTCAGGGACACAGCACAGAAGTGATGAAGGGCTGGGGACTGCCACACAGGGTTAACCTGGTACAACCTAGCTGTCTGAGGCTGGAACAGGCAAGAATGGACAAGAGGCAGGAGCAGCATTTCAGCCCATCCAGTCTCAGGGTAACCTGTTCTTAGGCCCCATTCCCACTGAGCTATTTGCCCTAGATGGAACTGGGCAGATTCGGATCCCTCCTCCCGAATCTCTCCGGAAGCAAGTGCCCTCTATCATTTACCTTAAACGGGGTAATTTACCCCTCTGAAGTTCACATTTGCAGTACCAGTGTAAAATGAAGGCTCTTTTGCTGTCAATCAAATTCACTTCCGCTTTTGTCAAAGGGGATGGATCCTACAGCCACTGGCCATTGGAATGGGTGCTTTCCCCCCTCCTTTAAAAAAAAAAAAGCTGGTGGCAGCGTGCACATATTCTGTCAAATTTAAAAACCTCCAGGTGTGTGTATGGGTGTGTTGTGTCTATTTGGGTCATTATGCATTATGGCAACCCTAAAACGACCCCATCCTGGGGTTTTCTTGGCAAGATTGGTTCCAAGGAGATTTGCCGTTGCCTTTCCCCTGAGGTTGAGAGAGAGTGACTCCCCCAAAGTCATGGGTTTCTGCAGCCTTCCAGTCTCCCCTTCACTTCCAGCCCAATGCTACAGCCCTTGCCTCTCCCCCCATGCCATGCCATCCCATTCCTGTCACAATAATAATAATAATAATAATAATAATAATAATAATAATTCCTTGCCCCAGAATGCCATCTCTGCATTCTCTTGCTTTGTTTTCCCTCCTTGCGACCCCAGAATGCACACAATTACATATGTAGCAAAAGCATTCACATATTGTATCAATTTGCTAAATTGAAAGGGAAACATTCGTAACATTCACATTGTAGCATTCAAATATTACACAAAAATAATAATAATAAAAAAGCCTCTTGCAAAGCCCTGACGGGAGCAAGGAAATGAAAGGGAAATAGCACAAGCACACACACGTTCTATCTATAGATATCACCCTGTAGCAAAAAGCATTCGCATAGTATGTCAAAAATAAAAAATAAAAAGAGAGAGAGAAGGCTGCCTGGTGCAAGAGGGAGGCTTTTTCCGTTCTTTGCCCTCCCTCTGACCATGCCTCCCCTGAACTTGACCCTTCCTCCGGCTCCTTCCTCCTCCTCCTCCTGCTCTGTCACCCCAATTGCCCTTGGCACCCTTCGTCTGGATCCATCCTCCTCCTCTTCTGTCACCCCGATTTCCTTGGCACCCTTTCTCCAAGGCTCCTTCCTTCTCCTCCTCCATCACCCCGATGAAGGGGAGGCATGTTCCACCCTCTGCCCTTCCTCTGCCCTAAATCTGTCCCCTGAACTTGACCCGATCATGATCGGGGACAAGTTCATATTGACGGAACTCGGTTTTCCCCCCAAAAGATACAGCTTTTACTCCGCTTTCAAAAGACCCGCACCAAGGGGCATTTGCCCATGAATGGGTGTGAAAGCCTCGTTTTCACTTGTGAAAGGATCGGGGGCAATATGAACTTCACGTGGTTAATCCGGGTTCTGATCCAGCGTAAAAGGTAGTCTGAATGGCCCCTTAGTTCAACAAGGTCTTCCTGGTGAGATTGCCAGGAACATTCAGGTAACAGTGAGTCCAAGCATTTGGATACATCTTCCTCTTGGCAGAGCAGAGAAAAAGAGAAACCAGGCTGGTGATACGATCCACTGCCTGCAACTGACCTCCACTGCTGCCCTGGGACCGCTTTGCCAGGCTGTGGAGTGAAGTGGAGTGGTTTGATAAGTCATTGGACAAAGTCAATTTGAATCTGTGGCTGGTTAAATCTTCAACTTCTACCAAAAAAGGAACCATCCCTTTCTCTGAATAAAATGGCAAAATTCCTCTGTGGAATGAATCTGAGGAACCCCATACTGAGACCCCCCCCTCTCCACTATGTTTTATCACTGACTTATCCATAGGTTATATCAAAATCCACAACTCTAGTCCTGAGCCTGACTTCGTCTTATACATGACATCAATTTATAGTCAAGTATATATGGTGAGTTAATAAATCTGTATTACAAGGGACACAACTTCTACTGGAAAACAGTTCACTTGTTTTATTTAAACTGTATTTGTTATGTATGTTTTATATTTTATACACTACATAAAAACCTAGTTCTTGCCCTATACACTAACATATGACATTGTAGAATACATGAATTACATAAAATGCACATTCCTTCACAGTATGGAGGAGCCTCTTTTTTGGAGTTTTTAAACTGAGGCTGTATGGCCATCTGCCAGGTGTGCTTTTCTTGTTGTGTTCCTGTATGGAAGGGGGGTTGGGCTGGGTGGTCCTTGAGGTCTCCTCCAGCTCTGTGATTCTATGTTTGGCATATACACATCCCATAGGAACTTCCCAATAACCAAAGCTTATAGTAGAATTCCCTTTTATGGATTTTATTATCTGTGAAGCAAACCATATGGAATATCATCCCTCTCTTTAAAAGGTTTTTGAAACATGGCACAGGTGGGTTTTCTCATGCGTTTACAAGTCAGGAATGAACTATACTAGTTTTATACAACATGGAAAGAGATGGAATATTTTTCTTCAAGCAAAGTTAACTGCCATGTAACAAAACCATTGTGAATAAGGTGGTCTTTTCAGCCATACCTAAACACACTATCAAGAAGCTTGTGTAAATTTCTTTCCAATACTGTCTTTTGCATTAATTTAGTAGACAATTAATAAAGCACTTAAATATAGATTTCATACTCTGAGGTGACCATAGCAGCCAATTTGATCATCCTCGGCATTACATGTTAGTGTCTCAAAATAAATGGCATGCATAGTTTTTTATTTGTCAGAGCTATGCTAACACTAAATATTTCCAGTATCCAAATAAACAAAGATTTTTTTAAATAACTGAAAGCCATGATCCCAACTTATCTTTGTCTACTAGTTAACTTAAAAAATTAAACTCATAGCAAAGCCAGCAGAGGAAAGTTTACTTACTGATCAATTTCTTCACTTTGTCATGCTTAACCTCAGTTTTTGCCCTTAGTTGAGTGTGCACTTCCTGCCCACATATTCAACACTACCATATCTAAGGCAGGACATGCCATTTTTATATATTGAAGACCTTGCAGTGTCTTACTTCCTTTGTGGCTTTTAAGGCTAAAAAGAAATGATCAGCAGTACTGGCAAAAGGGAGAAAATTTTGCAACTAAAGTCTCATGTATAGAAAGATATAAACATAATCATAAACAGTGAACCATGCATCAGAATCAGGCTGTACAATATCTGTAAAACTGGGCTGTATTTCAAAGGATCACAAGTTCAGCATGAAAGGAAGGATAGCGGCACTGAACTTTTGTCCTGCTTACCCACATCACTCCCTGAAGTTACTTTTCTTCAGTCATTTTTCTACTGTGCACATCAAAGTCTGCAAGTAACCCTTGCCAAGAAACAAAAAGGCTGGAGAGAACTGTTTTCAGAAGAAAAGTCATGGATAGCCCTGAATATTCCTCCTATCATATTATAAGAATTCACAAAAATTCTGTAAGCATCATGTGCAATTACAAGATTTTCATAATTACAAAAATCTGTAGTCTTTCACAATGCATTGTGATGTGCAGTTTTAAAATTTTTCTTATGGAAGTGTTATGGCATAAGCAACACTCTTCTATTACCATACACAAGCATTTTGTGACTTGCATTGCTAAGATATTATCATTGACTGTATTCTTTGCATTTCAGTCCCTGCCGTTCACAATCTCCTTAACCACACCAGAATGTGCATATACATCTACCAACCTGAGGACACATTTAATTAATCTAATGAAGTGAACTGTGTCTGTAGAAAGCATATGCCAAATTAAAGCATATGCCAAATTTTGGCATCACTAGAATGGGCAGAATGAAAATGACCTTTTACTCTGTGTTGCTTACTGTAACTATTATATATTTCTCTTGTCAAATGCAACTAAACCTAAACAACACTGAATATCAGAATACTTCAGGAACAGAAAATTGAAAACAGGGACTTTTCACTATAGTAATGTCTTACACTGGAGAGATAAAGCAGCCACTAGTAGTGACCCTCATATATATTTCCTCCACTGACCTCTATTGGTTGAAATGTCATACTACAAACTAAAGAACATCTTTCAATGCTGTTCTAGTACAGCAAGAAGCAGAATAAAGGGTCTCTCCAACAGTTTGTTCTAAACATCCATCTGCTACTATTACTTTCTTCTTTCCTACACTATTTCAGTAATAAAACAAGGGCAGTATTTTAGAGACAGTGTAGTGCAGCAATTTGAGCATTGGAACAACTCTGGAAACCAGGGTTTGAATCCCTGCTCAGCTATGAAAACCCATTAGAAACCCACCTTGGACAAGTCACACTCTCTTAGCCTCACTACACTGCAGTGGCTCTCTTTCTCATAAATACACACACACACACAAACATGCATATATACATACATACATATACACACACACACATAATACACAGACAGTGGACCCTTGTTATATGCTGGGATTTGGTTCCAAGATCCCCCGTGTATAGCAAAATCCATGTATGCTCAAGTCTCATTAAATATAATGACATAGAAAAATGGTGTCACTTATAAAAAATGGAAAATCAAGGTTTGATATTTGAAATTTATACTTTTTTGCACATTTTCAAACTGTGTATGCTTGAATCCGTGTATAAAAAATCCATGTATAAGAAGGGCTGACTGTACATATATTCACAAGGACACTATGGCGGGGTACATACCTCCGCTTTGCGGCGCTCTGCCGCCGCCGCCAGTAGGTCCGCGGGGGAGCCGGAGCCTTCACACGGCCCGACTCCCGCGCGGACCGAAAAAGAAGCTCCAAAATGGGGCTTCTTTTTCCGTCGCGTTTGCGACGTAGCGAGGCGCCAGGGGCGCACTCGCTACGTCACAAGCGACGCGACGCGTACGGACGCTCAGCGTCCGATACGCAAAGATGGCGCCGGCCATGTAGAAGGGCCAGCGCCATCTTGTAGGGACGGAGTCCGTATTAGGTCCAGGGGCGTCTAAAAGAGACACCCCTTTTTTAAAATGGGACGTCCAGAGGACGTCCCAAATGCCGGTATAGAAAGCCCCAATATATACACACACTTGGCCCTCCACATCCACGGGGGTGAAGGGTGCAAGAACCCTGCTAATGTGGGAAAATCACAAATAATTTCCACCCCCGCGGAAGCCAGCTAAAGGGAGGGTACATATTAATACTTTGGGACATTATTTAATATTAAACCCACTATATACTACTACATGATATTTCAGTAGTGTCCTCAGAATGAATGCATTTTAAGTTCACTCTCTCCAGTCTTATCCTTGAAACACCCAGGTGTAGTTTTGTACCCACATGTTTCCATGCCAGTTTTCATTCATGATTACAGTGCACCCTTGTTATCCACTGGGGTTTGGTTCCAGGACCCGGCATGGATAACAAAATCCATGGATTCTCAAGTCCCATTAAATATAATGAAAAAGGGAAATGGCCTCTCTAATATAAAATGGAAAATCAAGGTTTGCTGTTTGGAATGTATACTTTTCTTGAATATTTTCAAGCCATGGATACTTGAATCCATGGATAAAAAATATGTGGATATGGAGGGCTGACTGAATTCAGTGCTAGAGATTACCATATCTGTTCATGTGATAATAAATCTTCAAACAGATTAATATTGGATCAGAAATGTTCTTGATCTCAGGGCATTTATTTTCCATTAGAATACTTTCAGTTCCTGCCTTGCCACATCAAACTACGCTCCCAATCCTGCTGATATATGCAACATGCAGAATAATCCTTTATGTGTGCAGTATCACTTTCTGAACACTCATGAAGGGAGTTGGGGTTTGTCTACACCGACCACCTTTTAGGTCAGTGCAGTGTTTTTTACTAGTGTAGATAAATCTTTGGTGGCAGCTGCAAAAGAAGGCTGCCAGTTCTGTACCACCTGTTTCTCAAATGCCAGGTTTTTGGGGTGGGGTACAGGTCAGAGTGAAATTAGTCTGACAGTTTGGGTACTTTAATTAGACAATCACAACTATCTGGACCATCTCAAGAAAGTCTGATTGCAACCTAGAAATCTTTTACTTATTATTACAGAAGATGCATCCTTCAATATGTGCAAATACATCAAGTGCCTGGTTGCCAAACTGCTGTAGTATTGCACATTTCTGGAATTGGAACAGCCGAGTTTATTTTTCTCACTGAGATGGGAAACCCACACCTGGGCTGTACCATTTCCAGATGAAAGAGGCAGCTTGCATGAGAACATGTCCCGCCATTAAAAAAAAATACATAGAAGAACTAGATGTCAGGGAGTACAATTTAATTTCCTTCCTTTTTATATGAAAGTCAAACACCAGCCAAACTTCATGTTATTGGCAGAATTACAAGAGCAAGAAGTGTATGATATTGAAGTAAATATACAATACTGAAATCCTCACAAGTTGAAAAAGTATTGCTATATCATTTGAAAAAGCCAGAAACCGTAACTCACAGTACTTAATCACAATGGGAAGTACTACTAGTAAAAATTTGTTTTTGCTATTTAAAGAAAACTTACCTTTAGCAGGGACATTTCCAGATGTAATATCATCAGACTCTTGGCTTTGCAACTTCTTTCCTGCCTAGGGCAGACTAATACCCATACCTCTCTAATCCAAAATGAAATGTAACTACCCTGGCACTGCTATATTCAACAAAAAGAAAATGCAAAACATACACAAATCACATGCTCCCCAGATAACTAATCTTACTGGCATTTGCGTTATGTGGCAACACAAGCAGATAAGTTAAAGGAACTTAAATTTACTAGGACAACCAATAAAACAAGACTGCCAAATGGCTTTTTTAACTTAAAAGAGAGGAAACAGAAGTGTCCTGTGGGGGAAGTTCAATTTCCTTGTGGTCGATTGTGTTAGGATCTATGCAACATTCCTGTCAAGATGGACCTCTTTGACTTTTGGCCTGAGACATAGGGTTAGCTAGACACACTCTTCAGTCCAATTTTATAGCAAACACCTATATTGAATGCCGCTGATATCAACAATAGGTGTGTCAAGGTTACAGCAAGGGATTTACAGAACAAAGTTCTTGAACAAGGAAATTACAAAGGAATACTAGAAGCAGCTGAATTGAATTATATTCCACTCCATTAGCAGAGGTATGATGAACGAAAGCAACGGCTTCATGGCACACTGCACATATTACGGTAATACAAGAGCCATCACTACTCCACACAACAAAAGAAATCTTCTTAGATCAAGTCCTGAACCCAGGGAAACAAAGGCCTGTTACAGACTGGCAAAAGAAAGCTGCTTCGGGTCTCTTTGGAGGTATGCTATTTAAATGATGCATGGGTCCTAAGAGTCCGGAGGTTGCACCAAAGCCACACTCCATCCTAAGCACTGGAGTGCAGCTTTGGTGCAGCTTCCGGATTCTTAGGACCCATGCATCATTTAAATAGCATATCTCCAAAGAGACCCGAAGCAGCTTTATTTTGGCAGTCTGTACCAGGCCAAAGTTTTTGGCAAACTGATTTATTGTTTTCGTGCATCCACATTACTGTAAATATCTGAAAGGCCTGTAATCAGCCGGCCCTTTAAAAAATTAGGGCAAGAGATCCTATTATTAACCATGCTACTTTTTCATGCTTTATTAGGCATCTGTTTGCATTCTGCTGTTTGCCATTTATGAAGTTCTATTTGCTATTCCCCAATGAAACTACAGTGTATATCTTCATTTCAATAAAATTTTCCCTTTATGAGAGCTTTGAGTGAATATGCTGTATTGAGTTCAATTTCCCAAAGGCAGAATATTAGCCAGGGTCACAAGATCCCTGATAGGCATGTATACTCCTAACATGAGAGTTCATTCATGCGCTCTGAGGCCATACTGGTTAACAATTTTATTATATCACTCCTGGAATTTTAGCTTTCAAGACCATTCCCTTTATTTTACATTTCCTGTGAACCTATCTTTGCCTAAATGAGGAGAACTTTACCTATGGCGGTTTCCTTGCAAAAAAGAAAAAGAAAAAAGGTAAGTCACAATTGCTGACTCCACTCAACTTCCACAACCAGCGGAGGCAACAACTGCAGAAATACTACCCTTATAATGCCAAGGAATGCCTCTAGGTGTAAAGCAGATAATTCAGAAGACAGCTGAGGTTGGGAAAATGGACAGCTAATAGAAAGAAATGGCTTGAAGTTTACCTTCTTTCAATCCAGTTCTTAAAACGTGACAGAGAGGGAATTTGGCTGTGGGACACGCATTCTGTAGTGTGCATCATAAATCTAAATGTTACACATACTTACAAACCAGAACTTTTCAGCAGCAAGGGCTTGCCCCTTGGCCACAAAAAAGATTGTACGGATAGAATTAATTCACTATGAGGGAAACCAACAAGGAATCAGGAATCGTTTCTCCCTTCATCTCTCCACATTTTATAATACTTCCTTGCTCTATTAATTATTCACAAGTATCTAAAAAAAGTGCCCTGTTATGCATATCCAAGTGTCAAACTACAGGCAGTGGAGTAAAAAATGTATTGGAAGGATGGCTCAAACACAGACAGATTGAAATTATTGGTTTACTGGTTTTGAAATTATTGTGGTATTTTTAATGTTAAAACAATGGTGAGGGCCTTGCAACCACTTAAAAAGTAAATTATTTCTCTTTACCAAAAAGTGATCTAGGTTCACATTTTACCTACTTTCAAGATACCAGGTGGGGAGGCACTAAAGACCAACACATGTTAAAGCTTGCTGTTATCTGCTGGCACAGGAAGGAATAAAATGGAAGGAAGAGGCTAAGGAATGGCATTGAAGTATGTCCTAACAAAATTCCTTGTAGTTCCTAATGTTATATAGTCCTTCCCCATAGAAAGGTTGTATGTTAGATTCTTTACGAAAAGGCTCATGTTAATCAAAGGAGAACTACAAAGAGAATATATAATGCTAGAAGGGTAGTATAAATTTTAATGCCAGCAAGGAACTATAAAAGGGCAGCGTTCATTGCAATTAGAATGTGAACATTTCCCCCTGTCATCGCCACAGGTTCAGATTGATAGGTATGCTTTTTAAGTTCATATCAATATGCATTTATGCAAGGGAAAGAAGAGGATGCACCAGAGAAAAAGCCAGTAAGTGAAACTAGAATCACATTCTTTACCATGAACAACTGAATTACTAGAGTCATAGCTGTGCAACCCAACAGCAACAAGCATAATGTCCAGATAAAATCAATTTCTAACTATTATAACTATTCATTCAGCTGCCCAAACATTTAGCCCCTATCATTCAAGAGCTTATACTAATAATAATAATAATAATAATAATAATAATAATATTTATTTGTATACCGCCCTTTGGCAGACCAATCCGGGCGGTTAACAACAGTAAAATATAAAATATGACAATTAAAAACACTTTATCCCTCCCCCCCTTAAGACAGTATTAAATAGTATAACATATTAAAAATACAATATCAAGGATAAAAACAGCAATTAAAACTAAAAACTAAAAACCCTGATATCCCTCTGTTGATCCTCAACCATCTCTAAGATGGGGCCACGGGAGGAATGAGGGAATCAGGGAACCTGGGCCGGGATGGTTAATCTGGAAAGGCCTGCCGGAAGAGATCCGTCTTGACCACTTTTTTAAAGCTGTCTAATGATGTTATCCAGCAGGTCGTTCCAGAGTTTGGGGGCGACAGCAGAGAACGCCCTCTGGGAGGTTGCCGCAAGCCTAGATTTTAGAGGCTGCAGCAAGTTCCTCCCAGAGGACCGGAGAGCGCGGGGAGGATTGTACGGGAGGAGGCGGTCTCTAAGATAGTTTGGACCCAAGCCATTTAGGGCTTTAAAGGTGATAACTTGCATTCTGCCCTCTGCTGCCAGGACCTTCCCTGCCAGTGTGATGGCAATACAATGGCAGTATGACTGAACAGGGAGACTATTCCATTTGCAAAATTTCTGCAAGGATATAGGTCCTTCTCAAGCATTATAGGTACGTTCTTGGTAATAAACGAAGACTCAATATAATTCATAGAATCATAGAATCATAGAATCATAGAGTTGGAAGAGACCACTAGGGCCATCCAGTCCAACCCCCTGCCATGCAGGAAATCCAAATCAAAGCATCCCTGACAGATGGCCATCCAGCCTCTGTTTAAAGACCTCCAAGGAAGGAGACTCTATCACCCTCCGAGGGAGTGCATTCCATTGTCGAACAGCCCTTACCGTCAGGGAGTTCCTCCTAATGTTCAGGTGGAATCTCTTTTCCTGCAGCTTGCATCCATTGTTCCGGGTCCTGTTCTCTGGAGCAGCAGAAAACAAGCTTGCTCCCTCTTCAATATGACATCCCTTCAAATATTTAAACAGGGCGATCATATCACCTCTTAACCTTCTTTTCTCCAGGCTAAACATCCCCAGCTCCCTAAGTCGTTCCTCATAGGGCATGGTTTCCAGACCTTTCACCATTTTTGTCGCCCTCCTTTGGACACGCTCCAGAGGTCTGGACATACCAGTAACAATAAAGATTTACAGAAGAAAATGAAAATAATGAATTTATATAATAAGCTATTTTTCTTCCCCCAAAGTTTAGATTTTATTATTAGTGATACTTTAAATTGCACTAAAAGGCTTTTTAGCCCACAAATACTGTATAATCTTATCAAATATTTTGATAAAATAGCCTACTAAATTTCCTCATGCTTTCACTATGTGATATTAGCAAAATGTTAATATCTTCTCATAATCATGCTCATTTGCTCCAGTATTTCTGAAAATGTCACTTGCTACTACATAATAAGAATTGTAAGAGTTTTTTAAAGCATCCAGATGATTAGACAGTTTGTCCTTATCACAGAAATGTTAATGAGTCCCTATTAACATGAAATTTAAAATATAATAGAAGCATGATCTGACTTTGAGCAATATCCATACCTCCAATAATAATATCATCTTGAATATTGCAGTCCAAATAGACACAACTGAGAATACTCCACATTTTTACACCTAAGGTATTATTATTAATACAAAGGAAAATAAGATATCTTGTGTGCACTGCTAGCTCATAATTATACTGATGAACAATTATTATTATTATTACTGTACATTCATTTTTATCCTGCCTTTCTCCCAACAATGGGACTCAAGCCACCTAACATATTTAAAACAATACAAGTTAAAAACATATATTTAAATATCAACATATATAAAAATATAAATGTAAGATTTTAAAAAAATATGAAGTTAAAACATGAAACATTAAAATGCATTAAAAGACTATATACCAACCTTAAAACAGAACTGCACACCCTAGTTCGTTTGTAAAAGCCTGACAAGTTAAATACTATTTCTTATCTAGTTGCTATGCAAAGGACCTGATCGAATTTTGTCACTGCATATAAATATAAGAAAAGTAGCTCTGGTAACAACTCTATCCTCTAACCAGTAACAGAGCTAAAATCCAAAATTTCTGCCACTCAAAATCATTTCACAGATGGGCATGACTATCACATGTTTGTAGGGGTATCCAACTGTATAGCAGAAACTGTTATTTATATGGCTCAGTCTAACAGGAAATTAACACTAACAATGAATAAGTAAATTCTATGTGAATCCATTTAATATTAGCTAATGTTGAGCACATTGGGATCCTATTTTACAAGAGATTCCAAATATCATCTTAAATATTCATAGCCAGATCTTTTACTCCCAATAGTTATGAACCAACCCAGATAGGATGCAGGACTGTACAAACAATTACAAACCTGTGCTAACCCTCACATTTTCTCTGCTGTTTGTGATATCAACAACATAACAGCAGTAGATATTTATTTATATCCCAGTTTTCTCCTATATGAATTACTTATTATTTGGGGATATAGATTGAAAGAAAGCACTTGAAAGATGTGAAACCATGTGATGGGTCAGGGGTGCCACCAAACTGTTGAAAAAACAAGATTGAAAAGGTGAAAAGGCAAAAAATAATATAAATAATCTTTATCTATTTCTGTTGAAAAGTAACAAACTATGTATATAACAAAGGTATTTCTTGGTTTGCCATTGCCTTCCTCTGAGGCTGAGAGAGTGTGACTTGCCCAGGATCACCCAGTGAGTTCCACAGCTGAGCTGGGAATCGAACCCTGGTCTTCAGAGCAATAGTCCAACACTCAAATCATCAGACCATCCTGACATTAATTAATTAATTGCGGCAGGTTGTCAGAGAAGGAGGACAAAGGCAACCAGGTGGCTACATGAGCAATTGCAGCATCTGGCTTGGAAGTGCCCAGTATACTTAATAACCAATCAAAGGCTGTCATGGTCATTAGGGGAAGCCAGAGCTATGCTCAAGCACCAGAACAGTATGTAAACCAGAGTATTACACTGCCAGCTGAATGCAATACTTCCTTATGCAACCTCAGGAAAAAAAGTACGGTACATTCAGTTGCTTATGCAACCCCTCAGTACACTGGGTAAAGAAACAGTTCATACTCTCTAATTACACATAATCTAGATTAAGGAATTTTAGCTGTATGGAAAGAAGATTTCAAGGGGGAAAATAACATGGAAGTTTTGAAGATATTCACTCTCTTTTCTTATATCAGTTTGCAACAAAAAACAGGGGCAGAAGCAATTAAGAAATGAAAAAGAACAGGATCAGAAGAGCAGGTAGGAATCAACATTTAGGACAGTTCATCTAACACAACTGGGGAGGGAAAGAAAACATAAAAGAAACACATTTGAAACAGACAGATATAAAATATCTGGTAGGCTAAATCCCCCTGCCTAGTACAGAAGCTCCCATTTGGATTTTTCAGTTCCCATCATTGTATTTCAGTATTCCATGCAGTAAAATGAACGATGGTTGGCGTGAGGGATAAAGAAATTATTTATAATTATTATGTTTTATATTGATCTTGATTGTAGAATATACATACCTCTTTTTGTTGTATTATTTAACTGATTAAGGACTCTCATATATTTCACATTCACACACAAAGGCCCCAAGCAAACATTCTTCAGTTCAGTCTACATTATTATGATTTAGTTTAATACATCCTCAGACACTTCCTTTAATGCACCCAAGAGCAGTTACTTGTCAGTATATTTCAGTGAATAACACTGCAGTTGGTAGCAATTCATTCCCAAAAGGATAGCTTGGGCCTAAAGATATTCCATTAATTGCAGAGAAGGAAAAGAGTCAGTCACATCACACTTTGTTTATTTCCGAATGTTCAACTCATGCATCATAAAAAATTCTTCATAACCTAAACTGTATTATTGAAGAAACCACTGGGTTCATCAAAACCCTCTGCAAATTAAGTATCCGTATTGCAAAAACAACCTAACCACTAGAGCTACCAAGAAAAGAAATGCAGCTTGTCTGTACTCTTTCCCATATTGTAGGAAACATTTAAGTGAATATAAATGACCTTTTTATTCCCTGTGTAGAGGAATACAACTACAAGTGTAGAGGGATACAACTACAGATATAGGATGGGGGACACATGGCTGAATGAGACTACGTGTGAAAGAGATCTAGGAGTCCAAGTAGACCACAAATTGAACATGAGTCAACAGTGCGATGCGGCAGCTAACAAGGCCAATGCAATTTCATATTGCATCAATAAAAGTGTCTAGATCAAGGGAAGTAATCGTGCCACTATATTATGCTTTGGTCAGGCCTCACCTGGAATAGTGTGTCTAGTTCTGGGCACCACAATTCAAAAAGGACATTGAGAAACTGGAGCGTGTCCAAAGGAGGGTGACTAAAATGGTGAAGGGTCTGGAAACCATGTCCTATGAGGAACAACTTAGGGAGCTGGGCATGTTTAGCCTGGAGAAGAGAAGGTTAAGAGGTGATATGATAGCCCTGTTTAAATATTTGAAGGGAAGTCATATTGAGGAGAGAGCTAACTTGTTTTCTGCTGCTCCAGAGAACAGGAACCGGAGCAATGGATACAAGCTTCAGGAAAAGAAATTCCACCTCAACATTAGGAGGAACTTCCTGACAATATGGGCCATTCGACAGTGGAACAAACTCCCTCGGAGAGTAGTGGTCTCCTTTCTTAGAGGTCTTCAAACAAAGGCTAGATGGCCATCTGTCGGGGATGCTTTGATTGTGATTTCCTGCAAGGCAGGGGGTTGGACTGGATGGCCCTTGCGGTCACTTCCAACTCTATAATTCTATGATTCTATGGCGGGGTACAGACCGCCGCTTTGCGTCGGTCCGCCGCCGCCGCCATTTGCTCCGCGCGGGAGCTGCAGCAGCCAAACCGCGCGGCTCCCGCGCGGAGCAAAAAAGAAGCTCCATTTTGGAGCTTCTTTTTGCAGCGCCTCAATGACGTCGCAAGGCGCCTGGCGCGGACTCGCGACGTCATAGGCGCCGCGACACGTCTGGACGCTGTGCGTCCAGTACGTAAAGATGGCGGTGCCCATGTAGAAGGGGCGCCGCCATCTTGTACGTATACAATACGTACTAGGGTTAGGGGGGTGCGGAAGCACCGCCCCTTCCTAACCCTAGTACGTATTGTATACATACTAAATGGCGGTGTGTATCCCGCCTATAATTCTAAGTGCTGCAGCTTGTTAGGTGATGCAGAGCATGTGTTTCACACAAAATACAATCAAGACAAGAATATTTCAGGGAAATCAGTTCCACTGAGTAATGGGCTCCTTCTCAAACTCTCCCTCAGCAACTTTGTTTAAAATGGAATTGTACTTTGTGAACTACAGTATAGAAACATTACTGAGTTTGTACTTTGAAACTGGTTTTCTGTGTGCAACCTTTTAATGCTACTGATTAACTAAAGTGCATTTGAAACAGGCTTCCTCTCTCCCCTACATGCTGCAATATTTTCATAACAGATTAGATATTTAACTAGTTTTCAAACATGGTTCAGGCACTGTCCTCTATAGAACAAGTAAAATTTGATATGTGACTGTTTGAAAATAATTCATTTCGTTATCAGTAATCCTTTTGGTTACTCATTTCCCAGGAAAAATGCAACTACATTATTTTCCCACCAATGGCCATGATGGGAAAGTTACATTACTTTTCCCACTGTTGTTACCTTGCTAATTACACTGTTATTACCCTGAAGGGCAGGGTGGGTGATGTCTTTTAGTAGAGATCTTTATTTCTTATTCCATTAGTTATAAGAAGTCAGGGTGAGAATCTAACCTTTTAGCTTTTAGAAGATTCCTATGCCACAGAAGTGAACCCTCTTCTTCCCCCTCATACCTTTCCACTGCTTCCATTTCAAGCCAAATTCTCTACCATTAGAGCTATGCCACTAGAACAGTGGCTCCCAAACTTTGGTTCACCAGGTAATTTTGGACTTCAATTCCCAGAAGACCCATCCAGCTGGTCCAATGGTCAGGAATTCTGGAAGCTGAAGTCCAAGACACCTGGACAGCCAAGGTTTGGGAACCACTGCACTAGAAGCTTGCCATTAGCTAGTTATACAATAAGTCTGAAGAATGTAACTCTATAGAGCTATGGTACTCTAATAATAATAATAATAATAATAATATGTTAAGGAAAAAGCCACATGGGTTATACAGTAAGAGAAATAAAACTTGTATGTGAGAGTCAGAGTGACTCAGCAGAAGCCAATGGAGAACCACACAGGTGTGAATGGTAATACAATTAACAAGTCCTGAGTGCCAAGGACAAGAAATGCATAGTGAATAATTGGACACACCTGACAATTGTAAAGTGGTCAAGGCTGAGATGATGAAATCATTAATTGTAGGATGAACAAAGAGAACCAATGGGAATGATGTACACGCCTACTGGGTGGAAACAGACCACAGTGGGTGGTACCATGCTTTGGCTATAATAATGACTATGGATCCCATTGTATTGTGTGGGTAGTAGTAGTGGATTGTAGAGTGAGGAGTTGAGTATTGTTTGGAGCTGTGTATATAGTAGAATAAAGTAGATCTTTTATATAAGACTACTGAGTTGTCTGGTGTCTTGGGTGAAGCTACAAGAACCAGCAGGACCCTGGTGAAAAAGGGTGAAGACTTCTGTGGAAGCAAGAGTGAGAAGGCTTGGAGAGTTTGTCGGGGTCTTCAGCCTGTTCTCTGCAACTCTTGCAAAGATATAACAACTGGCCAAAACTGGTCAGCGTGGTGCACAACCAGGTGGTGAGTTCCAGGCCAGGTGAAGAGCCACAACTCCCATCATCCCTGACATAATAATAATATATTTATGTTTCCCTGCCTCTCTCAATGGATCGAAGCGGGGTTACAGACTACTTGAAATTTTACAAAACATACAATTCATACATATGTAAATCATTAAAACCATTAATTCATTAAAAGCATCAACAATTAACAATTAATACATTCAACAGACATAAGGCAGCAGAAAATTCTTGGTCATGTCATATCAGGGGGGTATGCTCGATGGAAAAGTTCAGTTTTAACTGCCTTTCTGAATGACTCTGAATAATGCTATAACTATTACAGTATCATAACTTGATAGAGCTATGGTGCTCTCTCCCAGCATTTTTAGGATAGCTTCCCAAGCAATATTACCCTTCCATGGCTTTAACTTTGGTTTGAAGAAGAACTTGAGAAGGTGAGGTCAGTTTTCAAAGGTAGAGTGTGGCCCCATCTCACAGTCAGTCAGTCAGTCAGTCAGTCAGTCTCTCTCTCTCTCTCTCTCTCTCTCTCTCACACACACACACACACACACACCTACTTGTTGCAGGTCATCAGAAACATTCTGAGTGCTTATTGCTTTCCTTCTGAAATGAACATGACTTGGCAATTGTTGTTACTGAAAAGGAATCAGTTATAGTAAGTTCTGATATAACAGAATAGTTGTGTTCTTAATAGCATCCACGTTATTGTAGTTCATACCTTAACAATAAAAAGACTTACGGGGAAAATGGGGTTGGGAATTCTCACACATATACAAATTGTGGTAAGTTAAATAAATTGTATTCTGCTAAAAAAATAATAAAAGTGGCTGAATCACATGAGTGTCTATGTCTGCATTCATATTTGCTGCTGCTGCTATCACATGAACACACAAAATTTGACTTGGCCAGTGATGGCGAACCTATGACACGTGTGCCAGAGGTGGTACTCAGAGCCCTCTCTGTGGGCACATGTGCCATCATCCCAGCACAGAGTTTGCCAGAGTTTGTTACTAGAAAGCCAGAGGGACATGGCACTTCGCAATAAATAAGTGGGTTTTGGGTTGCAGTTTGGGCACTCAGCCTCTAAAAGGTTCACCACCACTGGCTTCGGCTCTCAGGAGCAGCAGCAGAAATGAAGCTGGACCTCCACACACTGCAAAGGTCAGTGTTTGGCTGGATTGGAAATCCCCTCATTGCACCCCCTTGTCTTTTCACTCCTTCTCTCTTTGATGCCCCATCTTGAGAAAAAGTGTGCCAAGTGCAGATGAGGGACTAGATCCTCCAAAGTGCTGCAGGCTAGAGCAAGCCTGCAGCAGTAAAAGCCAGCCAGAACTAGTATGAACCAATGAGACTGCAGTTTCAACTAAACCTTGTTGACCTATTGACACCACAAAAGTGAAAACCTTAGCCCCAAATATGTCAACTAAGCTTGGCACAGATTGCTGCATGCCCAGTGGTAGATATTGTTCACTCAGCTCAGAGGAACTTGGGAGGAGACAAGATAGGACTTGAAAATTAATAGCTAACCCATAGAGTGCTTTGCAAATGCTTGCTTGCTTATAACCAAAAATACATAAAAGGATTTGAATGCCTGTTAATTTTGCTCAGACAGCTTGCGAAACTATTCACCTGACTGGCTTCATCTGCACAGTTAAAATTGGTGTTCTCTACTCCTGTGTGATTCTTTGGCTCATTGCACCAGGCAAGCAGACTCAGCTCAGCTTGGTGTATCATCTTCTCCCATCAATGAGTCCCAGCAAAAGTCTGAGGCCATACAGACAGGCCAAAATAAAGCTGTTTCAGGTCACTTTGGAGGTATGCTGTTTAAATGATGCATGCATCCTAAGAGTCCTAAAGCCACAACAAAGCCACACTCCAGTCCTTAGGAAGGTGTGTGAAGAGGCACCGAGCATTGGCCAAGCTCAAATAATTGTCTTGTAGAAGGGCTGGAACACTTAACAGCAGAGATGCAAGAGGCACTCATTTTGAATGCTTGAGATGCAAACCCGTTATAGTCAATTAAAAGTTCGCATTCTTGAATAGTTTTCTTCTATTAATTATAACTTCATTGCCAATTTGTTTTGTAAAAACGCAAGTTATCGAGAGCCTACTGTACATGTAACCATGATGCCTGCTACCCACTCTGTCCAAGTTATGAAGTTACAAAACATGTATAAATCCTGAGGAAACAGGATCAGAAGATGATGTCAAACCCCAAGGTACTGTCACTGAAACCTAAATGTAGAGACAGTTAATATGAAGAAAAACATGAGAAGAAAGTGGTCTAGTGGTCTCAAACTAATAACTTGATCCCTGGCTAAATCTCCTTGTTTTCTTAAAATTTACCCACATTTGGTGTGGCCCCCATAACCACAAGGGTTATCATTTTTCAAAGGATTGTTTATAGCCTTCTTAGGGAATGACTATTGTCTACAGATAACTTTCTGTTGCTGACTGACAAAAGGGCAAGCCATCTGTAGTTTCACTACATGGAGATGGCTATCTGATTGCCATAGACATCCGAAATGCCATGTACCATCTTCAACAGTGCTTCAATAAATCACAAATATGATGCTATTGAGACAGGGTTTGGTATATTGAGTTATCCTATATTTCTGTTATACTTACCTATCTGCTCTATTATACAGGGTGAGGCAAAAGTCACTTGATAGTTAAAAGTAATTACTGTATTAATGCAAGTAATAGAAATCTGTAATTTAACAACAGCAAAATAAATAAAAGTTAAACTAGTAGGAAAATCAATTAAAAATCAATTGGTACATAGATATATTGTTCCAACCTTCTTTAATGGATGTTCAGCATTTGTCACTTTCACCTCAGCTTTTTAACCCGTTCCGACTTGTTGAATTTTTTAATACGTTTTTAATCTGGTTGAATCATTTTGATGGTTTAGCAGTACATATTAAATTGCTTAAGTAAATTTCATTTGTATGCCAAACTGAAATCCCATGACACAAGGTAGGATATAAATACTTTTTTTTTTTAGAAGTCCAAGTTGCAGTCAGAAAGCATAGCTTTTCCTTAAACAAATCTAGGATCCAAAACACACTGCAGAAATAATCCAGTTTGAGACTGCTTTATCTGCCCTGGCTCGGTGCTAGAGAATCCTGGCAATTGTAGTTTATTGTGGCACCAGAGCAATCGCTGACAGAGAAGGCTAAATGTCTCCCAAAACTACAGTTCCCAGAATTCCCTAGCATTGAACCAGAGCAGTTAAAGTAATCTCAAACTGCATTATGTCTGCAGTGTGTTTTGAACCTAAGTCAAAAATGTCTTTATTTCATGTTCTCCTGAGCTACTTAGCAAATAAAGATCAAGTACAAAGGAGTACTGGCCACCATGGCAAGTTTTCCCTGTTTCTCATGTTAAGCTGTATTTACTCCTATCCAAACCTTTACCCTCATATTGCTGAACTGGTGTGTTACCTAGAATCCTGTGGATTCTCAAACACTATAACAACCCAGTCTTGGCTATTGTGATCTGAATTAGATAAGCATGCTCTGGCAAGCCCTATCAATGAGTAACCAGTTATGATTGTTTCATACTGATCACTCCACTAAAGCTGTTTCCTTATGCATGAAGAAAATACTTTTTTGAAAATCATACAAGTGTTCAACCTTCTCAGGATGTACATCATCTCAAAAAGGATGCTGTAAATGTACAACGTCATGAAAAGGATGCTGTTTAAAAAAGGATGCAGATCACAAAAAGGATGCTGTAAATATATGATGCAAATCTAAAATCCATAAATCAGCACTAATATCTGTAAAAATCGTTCCCTATGCATTGAGCTATTCAGTCCAGTGGAAACTGCTGCAGTCATTAAAGTTCTCCGCCCCCAGCAATAACCTAAATAGTTGACATATTTCCAAACGCCTTACATGAACTGCAAATATTTGTAGTTATGCCTGCTCTGTTTAGTTTCCACAAAAGAACGGATGCTGTACCAAAGAGTATATAGAGTTGTATGATTTCATTCATCTAGTTCACCTTCCACAAATGGAAAAAGGCACTAAATAACACTCAGAAAGCATCTTATCTCACTAGTACTTAGTAATAATGCGCACAGTACTTTGCCTTCAAATTTACATGTACACAGCATTTTCCTAGTGCCTCCCTTGCAGAAGGTCACTTGCAGTAGTCGTCCCCAACATTTCCAATACCATTTAGCCTATGAAATGTTATGGAAACATGAAAGGGAGAGGAATCCTACTGCAAAGTTGTAGAGCTTTCTTAAAAGATGTGTAAGAGGAGATAGGCATTCAAAAGACTGCATCAGTGTATATATTCAGGGGGGTGGGAGGTGGAAATAAACCATAAAGAGTAGAAAGTGTTTCCCTTTACCCCTGATACACAGCCAATATAGAAGGAGGAATGGCTTGTAATGCACTTCCTATACGTGTTATATGTATGCTTCGTCTAACAGACAGCCATCACAAAATGCCTGTAGTAGAAGTAGTTAGAGGCAGAAAATGACATTCAGCAATTAAAGAGGGGTATAATTTCTGTGAACCATGAAATTCAGCTGCTTCATCAACTACTAACAAATGCTTGTAGAAAGGCTGGATGGCCATCTGTCAGGGATGCTTTGATTTGGATTTCCTGCATGGCAGGGGGTTGGACTGGATGGCCCTTGTGGTTTCTTCCAACTCTATGATTCTATGACTAATGTTTGGTAGTTCCCTTGAAGATTAAAAGTGCCTTTAGTTAAGTAGAAAATAATGTTCTTCAATACTGATGACCACAAATATCTTTATAGAGTCCTCAACTGGTGCACTGAGAGCCAGTATGCTATACTGTAGATTTCCAGTATTGGATGGGGACTTCAAAGATCCAGGTTCCAGCTTCCACCGAGTCACTGAATGACCATGCATCAGTCACTCTCTGACTTACCTCATACCACTATTGTGAACATAAACTTGGGAGTAGAAGATAAACACACATTGGGGAAAAGACAAGATACAAATCTAATAAATATATAGTCAAAACTGAACTAGCCTACATTCTAGCTTCAGAGAAGAAACCTCCTCATCTGAAGGAAATCCTGGAGTAACATCTGTGCAGTCCTATATTCTTTGCTATGCAGTTCAGACGCTTGAAAGCTTGCAAAAAGAAGCTTGTCAACAAGGCCTGAGGCTGAAAGATGACTTCAACAAGACTAGCATGATACAGCACAGAACTGTATGTTTTAACTCAAGGGGACCTGTATCCATACACATATTTGCCAAGAACAGGTGTGCGCAACCTTTTCAAGCCCAAGGGTTACATGTAGTGTTGCACAGAGCAAACACACACACTTGCCCACTATTCCAGTGATCCTGCTGCCCCAGAGTTGTTTCAGGATTTGTAGGTTCAAGACCAGGGTGAGAATTTTAAGGCTCTCCAGATGGTGTGAGACTTCAACTCCCATCAGCTCTAGCTAAAGGTGAAGAATGCTGGGAGTTGCAGTTTCATAAGCAGCATAGTGTAGTAGTTTGTGTGTTGAACTAGGACACTGGGAGACCAGGGTTCAAATCCCTGATCAGCCATGGAAAAGCTACTGAGTGACCTTGGGCAAGTCACACTGTCTCAGCATCAGAAGAAGGCAATGACAAACCCTCTTTGGAGAAATCTTGCAAAGAACACCCCATAATAGGGTCACCACAAGTAGGAAACAACTTGAATGCAACAACAATAGCAGCACTATATGGAAGATCACACAATTCTCACCAATGTACAAAAGTGTTTGTGCATAAAAGTATAGGAGGGAATATGGTAAAACTCACATCAGTCCTTCAGTTTCTTCTTAATGAATAGATTTGTCTATTGGATCACTAAAATTTACTTTTGAACTTATTTGTTTAGGGGAATATTGCATGACAGTTACAAACATATAGACTTCTTCAGATTCTGCTTAAAGATACTTGGCATGAATCGATCTAAATTAAGCACTATTACTTATACTGATGATGGAGAGTTTACTTTTGGGAAAGGATCAAGTATACCTTCCTACCCTACCATTGATTCTGGATTGGACCACTGTTTTTAATTACACTTTCCCAGGCTTCAGCTCTAAACATTTCAGCCAACAACATTCAGATCCATCCCAAAATCAAAGTTAAACTACTGTATTGTGCCCTCTCCCTTCATTGACTAAAATGGAGAGAAAGAACAAGATTCTAAACACAGTTTCTCATAATGAAGCCAAACTGATCAGGGGGAAAACAAGTATTTTGTAGTTTAGTGAAGCCTAAGATCTCTTTGGCTGAGAATTCTCAATTCCCTTCCCTAAACTGCAAATCCCAGGATTCCATAGGAGGAAGTCGTAGCAGTTAAAGTGGAATAATAGCACTATAACAGCATAGTGCGATATCATCCTAAAAGGTTTGAGTCCCTGCTCTGGTGCCACAGCAAACTACAGACACCAGATTTCCATAGCATGGAGCCATGGCAGTTAAAGTAGTGTCAAACTGGATAATTTCTACAGTGTGGAAGCAACCTTAGTGAAGTCTAGGAGCCTTCTGAATGAGAATTCTCAATGCCTTTCCCTAAACTGCAAATCAAAGGATTCGACAGGAGGCAACCATAAAGTGGAATAATAGCGCTAAGTGTAGTGTGATATCGTCCTAAAAGGTCTGAATCCCTTCTCTGGTGCCACTCTCTGTGTGT
>NC_056526.1:22076488-22104747 GCF_019175285.1 Sceloporus undulatus | reverse complement strand
GTTGTGTGTGTCAAAGTTGTTTCAGACCTGTGGCCACCCTAAGGCAACCCTAACATGGGGTTTTCTTGGCAAGGTTTGTTCAGAAGAGGTTTGCCATTGCCTTTCCCCGAGGCTGAGTGCATGGGACTTGTTGTCCAATGTCCCCCAGTGGGTTTCATGGCCGAGCAGGGAATCGAACCCTGGTCTCCAGAGTCCTATATGTTCCCGGTTATTTGAAGGACTGTATCTCCCTGCAGTAGGGTCACTAGGGAAGTTTGGGGAATGGAGACTACACCAGGTGACACCCTAAGGGGCAGGTGACACCACGCAAACACCTGTATTTTGGCAGAAACATTGTGGCATTTACCCGTATCTCTTTAAAATGCTTTAAGAGGTGGTGGAAGTGAGGTGAAGCTCAGTGGGAGCTTTAATTTCAAAATTAATTTAAAAATTAAAAATATATATTTTTTTAAAAATGATTTTTTTAAAAAATATATTCATTTTACATTTTCTTTAAAAAGATTACTTTTTAATCAAATCTTCACTATGGATATGTAAATACATTTAGGTTGTGTGTATGATATTGTAATTGGAGGGTATAATTTACATTTTGCTGGCTGTTTATGTCACAACTATTAGCATGGCATTCAGTGGTATATGGGAATTAGGATTTAGGAGTAACGTTCCTGCAAAAAAAGCATGACTATGGATTCTGTATGGGGCAAATGGGAGGAGGCCAGTGGGGGGGTGGCCCTGTAAAAGCCTGTAAAGGGTCTTGAGATCTTTGGGGAGACTTTTCTCTCTCTCTCTCTCTCTCTCTCTCTCTCATAACATGCTCACCTTCTCAGTGGCTGCTGAAAGGTTCTGTGTTCGAAACACTTCACCATGCTGACTCTAGGGCCACGACAAACCTCAGCCAGAGAAGTTAAAATGGTGTCAAAGTGGATGATCTCTCCAGTGTGGATGCAGCCCAGTAAAGAATAGGAAAGGGAGGAAAGGAAAGCCCAGAGAGCCAAAGCAGGCTGGGATGTTGTACCATTTGATACAGTTTGTGTGTGTGTCTGTGTGTGCATAGTTTTATCTTTTTAAAACGTGTTTTGTTCTTTTAATAACTATCTGTTTTAATATGGTAATGATTTAATTCCTTGTTAATGGGTATTTTTTCCCCTATGTGTTTAATTGTACTGGGTTTTTTTAATGTTGTGGAGCCACATTGAGTCCCAGTTCTGGGGAAAGATAAATATAATAATAACAACAACAATAATAACAGCAAATATTATAATAAATAATTATAAATAAATATTATAAAATATATATATAAATACATATTGTAATATTTATATTATATTATAACAATATTTTGTATAAATATAATAATAATAATAATAACTAAAATGATAATATAATAAATATTAATAAATAAATATAATAAATATAAATATAATATTTATAATATAATAATATCTATATTATAAATGTAATATTATAATAATATTTATATTATGTTATTTTATATTATATTATTATATTAATATTTAATATTTATAAATAAATATTTATAAATAAATCTTACAATAACAATAACAACAACAGCAACAACAATAATAACAAATAATTATAAATAAAATATTTATAAATAAATATTATAATATTTATATTATATTATTATATTATATTATATTAATATTTAATATTTATAAATAAATATTTATAAATAAATGTTACAACAACAACAACAACAACAACAACAACAGCAACAATATATAATAAAGTAAGCCATAGGGTTTTACCTGAGATGGGTCCAGAGCCCTGGGCTTCTTCCCCCTTTGGCCCCTGGTCGAGAAGAGGCTTTGGGGGGGCTCTGGGGGCCCCTTGGAAGACCAAAGCATTGCTGTGTAAACCTGGGTTGGACTTCCTCCGGATGGCCAGGCGCCTAAAATTGCGAGGCTCAGACTCTTCCATCATGTCCCTTTCTCTTCAAGGCTCCCTGTGCAAAAGTCCACCATCCCTCAGAGCACCATCACAAGTTTGCAGAGGAGGAGTGGTTGTGGTTGTGGTTGTGGTGGCTGTTGCTGCCCCTGCTGCCCCAGTGCCTGCGTTCCAGCCCTTCTTTCTGGAGTGTGTGCTTCCAAAGCCATAACTCTTTCCTTTCTTCAGTCACTCCCTTTTTCTTTCGCCCCGCCTGGTAAAGAAACAGCCTGCAAGGGTTGCTGCTTCTCTTGCAGTGCTTCCCAAACTTTGGTTCAGGACTCCAGCTCCCAGAAGCCTCACTCAGCTTGGGCCCATAGGCAGGAATTGTGGGAGCTGGAGTCCTAATTATTTGGAGGAGCCAAGACTGCTTTTGCTTTCCTTAATGACTTAGGCGCCTCACCTGAGAAGGGAGGCAGGTGAGAGGTGGGGAAAAGCACCTTTTTGGACCCTTCCTCACTTGGACTGAGGCAGGCTTCTGAAATATATATATATATATATGGCTTTGTGTTGATGTGTTGTTGCTGTTGTTTTGACTTTTGTTTTTAATCTGAATTTTATGCTCATGGTTGGTTTATTTTATTAGTAAATTTCTTGAGACATTAATACATTAAATTAGTAAATACTTTTCTTTAATAATAATAATAATAAATGAATAAATTTCTTTACTTTCAGTGAGTCTCGAAGGTGCTCCAAGAACTCTCTACTACGTACTGATTCTACAAACACGGATATATCTTTAAATTAATTAAATGTATTTATTGTTATTAAGAAATAAATAAACACGCTACAAGATCTCGCTACGTACTGATTTGACAAACTAACACAGCTATATCTTTAAATCAATAACTGCATTTATTGATTTACTATTATTAATAAACAAATCTGTTTATTAATTCAAAGATATAGCTGTGTTAGTCTGTAGAATCAGTACGTAGCGAGATCTTATAGTGCATTTGAGACTCACTGAACGTAAAGGAACTGGCAACATGAGCTTTTGTAGACTTCAGTCTACTTCCTCAGATGCATTTCTTATTTATTAATTTTGATTCCTTTGTATGCAGCCTTTCTCCCCAAACAGGGACCCAAGGTGGCTCACCAGAGAAAAAACGCTTCAAAACCAAAAAGTGTTCTTGTGTGCCTTCCAAGCCATTTCCGACTTATGGCGACCCTATCCTGGGGTCTTCTTGGCAAGATTTGTCCAGAGGTTGGCCCTTGAGGCTGAGTGTGTGTGACTTGCCCAAAGTCACCCGTGGGAGTCGAACCCTGGTCTCCCTACAGCCACCACTTTTTAGCTCCAGGTGAGCTTAGAACCGAAGCTTCTGGGTGAGCTAACCAGTCCTGCATCCACATTCCAGAAACAATCCAGTTTGACACCACTTTAACTGTCCTGGCTCAATACAGTGAAATTCTGGGATTTGTAGTTTTGGGAGCTATTTGGCCTTCTATGTCAGAGAACTCTGGTGCCATGGCAAACTACAAATCCATAACATGGAGCCATGGTAGTTGAAGCAGTGTCAAACTGGATTATTTCTCCAGTATGGATGCAGCCCCTGTTGGTTATTACATATTTCCTGGAAGATCACTTTCCTAAACGTGGAAACTATTGGCAAGATTTGTCCAGAGTTAGGTTTGCCTTTGGCATCCTCTGAGGCTGAGAGAGTGTGCAACTTGCCTAGGATTACCCAGTGGCTTTCCACGGATGAGTTCAGATTCGAACCCTGGTCTCCCAGTGTCCTAGGCCAACACCCAAACCACTATGCCACGCTGGCCCTCTTACTGTTTTAAAAGATTTAATTTTTGTATTTAATTTCAGTTATATGCTGCCTTTCTCCCCAAAAGGAACCCAAGGCAGCTCACAGATAAAACATTTACAATCTCAATAAAATTCAAAACAATTAAAGCATCTGCACCCAGTATAAAATCACAGAAAGTATGCAACAGTTAAAAACAAACTGAAAACCCAATTGCTCCAGATGATTTTAATTGTTTTCAAAATTCCTAAAGTTTTAGAACGTTTTTATCTCGTGATCCACCTTGGGTCCCTTTCTGGGAGAAAGGTGGCATTAAAAATGAAATAACTAAATAAACAAAGGAGAAAGTTCTGCACTGAGCTGCAACTGGATCTGGTGCTGCAAACAGAGGAGAAAGGGTTTCTCAAAACTTCAGTTTTTAAACAGTTTTCCTGTGTGTCTGTGTGTCTCGTTGTTAGAAAAGCATTATTTTATTATCTGTATAGACTGTAAATTTCTCAGGACAGTAAAAGCTAGTTTCACACTTCTGTCTAGAGGCAGGATCTGTAACAGGTGTGCTCTCTTTACAGTAGTACATTTTTTTATTGTCACAGTGTGCGTTTATAAGGAAATGACTCCTAAATCTTTGTTCAGGTTTTTAATCCTGTGCAAAGTTAACCTGACTGTAAAACTCCCTGGACACAACAGGTAAAAATAGGTAAGACTGCTGCGTTACAAAGGCACTCAGTGTGTGTAGTTTCTTTTTCTGTCTGGCAGCAAACAAGGAATGACTTAAGGGCTTAGATCCAAAAATGATTCCAGACATTTTTACCAATGTGAAGCTGAAGGCTTTCATGGCTGGCATCCATAGTGTTTTTGTGGGTTTTTCGGGCTATGAGGCCATGTTCTAGAATACTTTATTTCTGATGTTTCGCCAGCAGCTGTGGCTGGCATCTTCCATGCCAGGATTCTCTGAAGATGCCAGCCACAGCTGATGGCGAAACGTCAGGAATAAACTCTTCTAGAACACGGCCTCATAGCCCAAAAAACCCTCAAAAAACTATTTTTACCACTGCTGCCTCAGCCACTGGTGCAAAATTTGCAAGAGGATTGTTCTTATGACTGAGAACCATCATCAGGAATTAAGACCACACCGTAAAGCTTCAACTAATAATTTGCAGAATGGTATAACCAGTTTAACTTGTGCTCAGTCACCTGATTCCAGACAAAGGGAAAGCTGCAGGGAAATTAGCCATGCCAACTTACAAAGCTTTCTTGCATTGGTGTCTGATCCCAGTTATGACACCTTCACTGGACTCCTTCAAGTTAGTCCCAGCAATTCAGAGATCTTTCCCCATTTGAGGGCAGACAGTGGATCAGAATGTGCATCAAGGTTTATACAGTTACAAATGACATTTCAGATGCCCACATGAATTGTTCTTATGACGCAGGACTCCCAGAGCACAGTGTTTCTGTGCCCTGCTGTTCCATGTAACCCTGCTAGACCAAGCAGAATTATGCAATTCAATTATACACAAGTGTGCTTATTATGCATAATTTATGTTTCGCAAGTCATACTGATTTTTGATACACCATTTTAGAAACCATGGTGTGAAACCATTTTATTTTCATCTGTTTTGCAAAAGTAATGAAGACAGCTTTGATTTGTTTTTATGGTTGCAATGGCCAATGCAAAATCGAGCAAGAACAGCTTTATTTTTGCACCATTGTTTTGCAGCCCTGCATCCTTCCGTAGGTCGCTAAAATGAGTACCCAGCTTGTTGGGGGCAATTTAGCTTACACACTGTAAACCACTTACAGAGTGCTTAAGTGCATGTACTTACTATTGCTATTGCTGTTTTTTTAATTACCCGGTGTTAGGTGAGACTGTGGATTCTGATAGCATTGTTTAGTGAACTGGTTTGTTTCTCCTATTGCCTCTATACATTACAATTTAGAAAAAAATATTACAATTACAAAAATACCCATCAATAGCATGTTGAAATTTTAATGGAACACAATATTTGAGATTGTAAATTCTGACTGCTGAACTCAAAATCAAGTACTGTAAATGGTCTGCTGCAAGGTGAGCCAGCACCTGCCTCTCAGTACTCCCTGTGATCTTCACTGGGTGGCCAGGAGTCCCTGTCTTTATTTCTTGCCTTTTTAGTGGTTCTGTTATAAATAGATTTAATTCTAAGTTTAGTTTGAATTACATGTTAACCTCATCTTGTATGTTTGTATGCATTTTAATCTCCATCTCTTTTAATATTTTTAAGTTGCCTTGAGTCCCAGTTTTGGGGGAAAGGAGGGATATAAACAAAGGCAAGCTATAATCCTGCATAGTTTAGAGCCTCATCACACAGAAAATACAGCCAAAATGGAGTGGAAGAGTAGCGGCTTTCACCAGTAGCGGCTTCTCCTCATGCTGTTGTAGCACTTCCAGTCTTCTTCTCGAAGATGGTCGTAAAAGCATGCATTTGCCAAATGAAAGTCTTGGAGTTTACTGTCTCGATAAACCAGCGATCCAATTCAATACAGTAGCTGCTCCTTATCCACAGATTGACAAAAATTCCAAAATGTAAACTTTGATTTTGCATTTGATATAAGAGACAGCATTTTAATACGCTATTGTATATAATGAGACTTGAGCATCCACGGATATTGGTATACATGGGGGTAGGGGGTAGGGATGGATCCTGAAACCAAACCCCAGCAGATACCAAAGGCAAGTCACACTTTCTCAGCCTCAGAGGAAGGCAAAGGCAAACCACCTCTGAACAAATTCTGCCAAGAAAATACTCTGATAAGTTCGCCTTAGGGTTGCCATCGGTCAGAAATGAAGTGAAGGCACACAACACGCACATGGGTAAAATATGTTTGTTAACTTGATAGTCTTTAAGTTGCCATATGACTCTCCATTATTTTGGCAGCAACAGTCTAACATGGATACATATTCCTTATTAATATGGTGTTCCACTTCCTTTCCCTCCAAGCCCCTCTATTTTACACATACTACTATATACATATGGATTGTAAAAACAGTGGTGCAGATTGTGTTTTAATGTAACATAATAAGAAAACGCAATCTAATGTTGTTTGATCAGGATAGCCCATACTGCCCCAGAGTCATAGATACAATTATACAAATTATGGTTAAAATGTATACCTCAAACAACTTGGTAGTGAAATATTTAGGACTGGGGTGACTTTATTTATTTATTGTTATGATTTGGTTTAGACCATATCTATTTATGAGCTGGAAATTCTGGCAATTAAAATAACATGAGACAATCTTTCTGGCAGGGACTTTTTGAAGTGGAAGAAAGAAGAATGAACTACAAAGGTTCAGTGTAATCAGGGGCAATGTGTTTCAAATATCCTGCTGAATTAAGATGCCCATTCAGTTTTGCATTCATTCCCCTTTTCTTGTTTTTTTCAATGAAGGATCTGAAGTAACATGCATATCCAATACACAACAAGACAGTAAAGCATATAGAGACAGCCCAGCGTTCAACGAACAAAAGATGGCCAGTTTATTTACTGGGATAGTTATACATTACACCATAATTTTAATTGAAACATAATGATGTAAGAACCAGTATATTAGCTTCTAATTTCATTTCTTCCAGTCTGGACTGTCTTCATTTCCCAGCCATTCAAACTGCATGATCATACCATATACGTATGTACAAATACATGATTCCCTCACACACACAAAAATTCAACTAGGATTGTCCAGGTGTATGAAGACCAGGATGAGAGCGGGTTTGACATGGCAATTATTTCAGAGCTTTCAGAACAAATGGATTTGGAATCCAGATTGAGGAAATATACTTGCCTTTAAAAATCAGAGATGCAACACAATAAAAGTTTCTAACATTCAGTTTTAAGTCAATGAGCACATCTATCTGTAATCTCCACCATCTAGAAATACTCCATCCAACCTCAAAAAGGCATTACAACAGAACTTCAATTCAGTTTAGTTACAGCCAACCTTTACAGCAGGCAAATGTACAGTATACAAATTGTGTTTTAACGCAAACTGCTCCAGTATTTCAACCCATTTCGATATAACACAACACGTCCTTTTGTGTGGTTGATTAGATAAGGATATTCATGCAAAGGGGAACATTCATAGATTACAAAAGTCACAAAACATCGGGATTTTTTGTTTGTTAGTTTACAAAGGATCAATTTAATCAACCCTTTAACAGTCAAACCAAGGTTTGAAGCACTAGATCTATAACTAGTGAGGTGTAGTTTTGTTTATTCATAGATATAGTGCACAAAGCCATACCCATGAATAAATATTTTTTAAAAGCTAGATTATTCTTATTTTCTCTTCCTCTCCTCCCTCACAGCTATTGGCAAAATTGTTCCCCTACCATTTTTAGCAAATTTCCAAAACAGATTTAATAATAAAATTTCAACAAAACCAGATCTGCAATATATCAAAACAATCAATACTATTTTTATTAGTGCATAATAATAAGCAGCAGATGTACCTTCATATCAATACACTAATTGAAACACAAGGCTCGTAATTTCTCCAGGGTCTGACAGAAAATAAACTGCAGTCACAAGAATGTATTAATTTTTTCTTTGTATCTTGTCAATTTATCACGCTGTTACCTTTAGATTTAATAGAGAGGATTTTCAAGAAGTCTGCAGGAGAGAGATTAAAATGCAATGAGGATTTAAGCCATGCATCCCTTAATGAACACTGTATCAGACATGCATCTCCAATATGCAGGGAGGGGGAAAGAATAATCTCATGAAATAAGAATTATCTAGCTTCATCATCAAGGTTATGGGGAAAGGTACATGAAATTATGTCATGCAAGCTTTTTTATATTGCATATTTAGATGCATTTGGCCTTGAGGCTAAATGCAAGTCATTGCTTTTCGTTTTTATATATATATATATTACGCAGAATATTTAACCCAAATAATTTAATAATGGAGGGAAAATTCTGAAAGCTATAAACAGCTTTCAGGTATAATAGATGTACAATTGGGAGAAACAAAAATATGCTATTTTTAAAAGAAAAAAATAAATAACAAAATTGCTGTGCTTCTAATGCAATACTGCAGTGCTTGGAATTTTGAAATAAATTAACATTTTTATACCAAAAAGAAACAAAATAATTTAAAATAAAACAACTGTACAGCAGTCACCAGTACCAACTAATAATTGAATCATTTGTACACTCATTGAGAATTAGATTAACAGGTTGAAATCTTATTGGCTTCAGTAGTACAGGATTGCCTAATATTTAGTAAAACATTGGCTCAATCTTATTATACTGTTACCATGTTACTAATACCAGTAAAGTCCAGTTAAGCTTATTTTATTGGCAAAATGTAAGGTTGTTAAAAAGACACCCTATGGAAAAGGTTTTAAATTTCTGATGGCTGAAAAAAAGTACCTTCCTGGTTATAAATAGCCACATGACTGTATTAGGGTTTTTTTGAATACCTTTACTAACTTCATAACTTTCAATCATTCTCATCAGTTTGGAATTCCTCTTGATCTTGATCTCCTAGCAATTCACCTCTTGGTATAGTCATGACCAGCCTTTGCTTTAAGCATAGAGTAGGAGCCTTCTACATCTAGACATATACATTTTGTTCATACACGTCTGAATAGATCCCACGGCTGAACACAAGACAAGAGTGCAGAGATCCTCATTCCATGCATGAAGGCTTGCACTGGGGCTGCTGATTCCTAGCAATACCAAATTGGGTGTATTCTTCACCCTCGCCCCATTGCCCCTAAGCTTTGGGGGTGAACATACCCATGCCCTCCTGTCTCTTAACGGGGATGGGGATATGTGCCTTCACTTTTTTGCCATGATAAGCTTCTGCAGGGTAAGCATAGTGATCTATGAACTGGGGCCATATTATTGTTGATATTCAAATGTTATTTAGAATCATTCTCTGAAGATGCCAGCCACAGATGCTGGCAAAACATCAGGAAGAAACTTTTCTGGAACATGGCCACATAGCCCAAAAAACCCACAAAAAACTGGATGCCGGCCATGAAAGCCTTCAACTTTACGTTATTTAGAATTCTCCCCTTTACAAAGTTTAGTTCATACAGCACTAACTATATTTTCCAATATGCTGAATCACCATTCTCGATGCATGTTCTTAAAATTAAGACCCCTGGCTTTCAGACTGAAAGCAAGTGTGCTTAGGACTGAAGTTTCAGGGTACAATCCTATCCTAGGGAAGTAAGTCCCATTGCATTCTAAGGAGTTTATATCCCATAAATGAATAAGAGATTAAAACCTAAAATATATATTAATGGGATTATTTCAGTTATAATAATAGTTTTATAATTCCTAATTATGTTTATTAAAAAATCAGTTGTAGCACAACTAAGACAACAGTGCCAAAATCTTCATATCTGAAACACACAAACATTTCACTCTAGCATGTCCAAATATTCTGATGTACTTTGGCCCAACTGAAATAGCTCTCTGATGGTGTCATAATAAAAATAAGGGACATGATTCATCTGGAGCTAAGCACTTTTAAGACCATTTATCTCTATGGCCAAGAACTAAACATGTAAACTGAGCTCATTGTCACAAACCATCATGCATAACATGGGACAGAACATTCACAATTCAAACTAAACCAAACTTCCATAGGTCTTATGCCAGGGTTTACTAATATTGTACTGACAAACTGCCACCTCTGCTCCTGGATAGGGTTCCTGGTGTTTTTAAAGTCAATGGTATCAGTCTGGAGAGTGCAGGAGTGAACTGAGGTGGATGCAATATATATTTGTAATTGAAGTGCTCAGCAAACTAGCAGAAACTGTCAATTCAGCCAGATACTCTTGCACAGTAATTAATTTATTTAAAAAAAAAAAGAGAGCCCCATTTAAAGCTGGAGGTGGCAGCCCCAGATGCTCTTAAAATATGAGAATTTGTAGGCATGTCTTTATTACATAGGAATATAAGCAGAAGATACAACATTAAAATTTGAAATGTATCACAAGATAATCAACATAGAAATGCATGAATGGGTGCAAAGGGGATTTTACCTTTTTAGCAGAACTGTGTGAGACACAAACTGTTTAAGTCAATATACTTCCATTTATTTAAGCCCCTATGGTGCCACTTATTTGCCCTTAAGAGGCAAAGAGGTTGCTATCTAGTGGATTGTGGATTCCACTACTAAACTATTTTTCACCTCCTACTGCTCTGATGGAATTATATTACATGAATTGCTGATTAAGATTATCCTGTGTTTAGCACCTTGGTAACTGATTTTTTTTTCATGATAATGATTGTTAGGCACAAAGATTGGCCAACTAGACTTTCTGATTTCCTTGGTTGAAGATCCCTCCCTTACTTCCCCCCTTTGGGTTTTAAAAAAAATCTTCCTCTCAAATTCAGATACTGTAGCTCCCAGCTGCTTTTGACTTCTTCCAAAATGGCTGCATATCTCAAGACATGTTGACTTTCCTTTCTGCATAAGTGCAGCAGACAAAGAAACCTAAATGTCTCCAGGCCCTTCATATTTAAACTCTATTAAGGCTATCTGATTGAGAGCAAGAATTCTGGGTAGCATTATATCTGGGAAACCCAAAGTGGGTTCAAAGTGATAACTCAAAGCCTAGTCAGCAATGTGAATTGCTTCTAGGCATTGTGCAAAATAAATGTATTATCCCTCATCTTCCTTTATGTCTGCCACACTTGAAAAAAGCTGTTAACGGAGGGAATCTTAGAACAGGAGTACCATGTAGCTTGAGAACATAATCTGTATATTGAGTTTCACCTGAGTATTTGTCATTGAATTGACAATGAGCTAGATGTTTATAGCTGTTGGGAATTTTGGCAAGAAAAAAATGCATTACAGCAAGAATTTTCAGTCCCAGATATCAATCTTACTTGCTCAGCAACCTTCACTTCTATATGCAACTGGAAATTACATTATTGTCACACTTGGATAACTCTCTTTTCTCCTCTCTTTCGTCAAGTTAAGGCCTTAACCTGGTAACACTGAATTTAGGAGCAGCAAGTGAAGAACATCCTGAACACTTCAAAATAAAATAAACTAATAAAACACAGCATATTTAGTTCAAGTTTGTTTGCATTTTTGTCCAAACATCAAACAGAAAAAAGAACAGCACCAAGTCATCAGCTTGTCTGAGACACAAAAAAGAAAAGGGAAAAAAGGAGGGAGTCTCAAAAACAAAACCCCACCTAAAACTGAAAGTTAATCACAAACAAACCATTATTAATGCATTGTTCAGGAAAATCCATCTTAATCAGATTCCAATGAACTAGTAAAACAACTAGCAGCTAACTTCATATTAGTTATAAAACAAGTGCGTAAACAATAGTAGTGCAGCAGAAAAATACAAGTCAGTGGGCACAATACAGAGAAAGTTAGGCACACCAGACTTCTATTGAAATCAATGTAATTTAAATGTTTCATTTATATTTCAATGGGATTTAGGAACATCCAACTTTCTCTGGAATGCCCCCAAAGTTCACATTCCAATTCAACTTAACATTTTTGTGCAATTAAGAAAACAACAATACCAGGCCACACTCTTTGGCCAAGTGAACAATCTTCGATTGAAAAAAAAAATCCTAACTGGAAAAAAATCAAATCATTCTTAATGTAAAATATTTTTAGACCACTTAAAAATTAATAGAATAAAAACACATAACATGGAGTGTGTTTTTAATAAAACATAAACTCATGGTGCAAATATGGTTAAAAGGGAGGGGGAGAGACAGATGAAACACCCTTGAAATCATAAATAAAAACTCAAGTCGGTGCTTGAAAACCCCCCTCAAAATAAGGTTCTGTATCGTACTTTCTTTGTTCTGTTCCTTAGTAGTTTAGATTCTCAGCTCATTCTCAGTACAAGCTGAACAGCTGGGAGGAACATGTTTTAACTTCCAAACTGCAGACATATTTATCTGGATGTAACCAGAGGAACCTTAAAGATCTTCTCAAAAGTTTGGGCACTGTGCTTTATGTTCTTCCACACATCCTCAGTTATTGAGACTGTAGATATGTGTCCGGACTCATCGAAGCAGCAACAAGGCAGTCATGCCGACTGGTTCCTTTGGCACAAACTGTACCTTTGCTGTGAGAACTCCGACTCAGTTTGTACGGGGGGAGGTTTCCCCCAACTCTTAGGTTGCATATGAAGATTAGGATTAAGGAGGAGGCTTAGGTAGACAGCTGAGGGGGGCACATTGAGAGCTGGAATGTGGCTGTTCTTCTAGAAGAGCTACATCAGGACTGAAAATTAAAAGAAGGGGAGAAAGATTTAAAATACATGGCCAAGTCTACAGATGAACACATCTGCACATAGAAGTATTTTTTTAAAAGAGAGAGAGACAGAAGCTTGCCTTTGCACGCTCTCATAATGTTAATTATTGTGCATGTATTCTTAAACGGAACATGTGTTAATGTAATACAGACAATGAACCACCAGTTTACAACATAAAAGAATCAACAATATAATATTTATAGTGAAGGCAAAATGTTATGACATTTACATTTACATTTACATTCAGATCAAACAATCCCTTAATCCTTAAAAAAAAATGGCTGAGCTAATCCAGCCTTAATGTTCAAGATTAGATGACTAAAAACTAAGTAAAGATTTTGCACCAGGTTACATAGAGTAAATTCAAGGATGAGAATGTTTAAAGAGTCGACATTATTGTTATTGCTTTAAGTTATTAAAAGCAGCATTAGCATGATAAACGGCACTAGCATTAGGAAAGCATTCTACAGTGGTACCCCGGGTTACGAATTTAATTCGTTCCGCCGCAGCGTTCGTAACCCGAAAATCTTCGTAAGCCGAAAAAGCCATAGGCGCTAATAGCGAAAGCCGCGATTTAGTGTGAAAAAGCGCCGAAAAGCACCAAAAATTTTTTCGTAACCCGAAATAACCTTCGTAACCCGGAACAGTTTTTTTCAATGGATTTTTTTCGTAACCCGGAAATTTCGTAAGGCGGCGCATTCGTATCCCGGGGTACCACTGTATTTTCTGTATGTTGGAAACAGAGAAATCAGTGAATATGTTTATTTCATGGTAATTCATCACTTTGATTTTGCCCAAATGGTCCAAGTGAGCTATGGAAATTTAAAGCCAAAAAGACTGAATAAAATGGGGGTACAAAGGACCTGTAAAAACACAAACAAATATTAAATTTATAATTCAAATATTGGACCTAATTAAATGAGCAGAGTGCCATTTTCCATTCTTGATGCTGCATCTATGGCTGTAATTGTGTTTGTTTCTTTTTTTATTTCCCTGGCGAAAGGTTTGTGCTCTTTAACACTCATATGACAAGCACCAATGAGCAGCTTTTCCCACATGGAGATACAGTGATGGAGAAAAGAAATGAAACTGTTAAATTTCTCCCCTATGTGAGGTTATTAAAGTCATAGAGTTTTTATAGGCTGGGGGAGCTGTCAAGCCTGCATGGATAAGAATGTTATTGACAGCCACGGCACAGCTGAATTTTATGTAGTTAGGGTATATATGTTTTGAGGCCTAAAATACGTCTCTTTTCAAAGCTGGAATCCCAGAAAAAAACTCCACAGACAAATATGTTTGTACAGTACCACAGTCACAATGAGATTTGCCATCTACCAATGCTACATAGTGCAAGAAATGGATTAATCCAAAAATACATAAAACCTTATGCTAAAATTAATCACTCAGTCTCAAAGATGCCACTAGATTATTTTCCCACCACTTTTCCTTTTAACACTTAAATTGTTACTTATGTATTCTACATATATACAAACAGTTATAGTAGGTAAGTTAAAGTACCCTTACTATTAGTCTGCCTGAGGTTTGGAGGAAACTAACATTTGCTCAGGAGGTACAATGGTGGAAAGGCCAATTAATATGTTTTCCTGAATGTTTGGCAGAGGAATTGACCTAGCACTATTTATAGAGCCAATGTGGTGTAGTGGTTTGAGCACCAGACTACAACATTGGAGACCAGGGTTTGAACTGGCACTCTGCCATGGAAACCCACTAGGTAACCTTGGGCAATTAAAACTCTCTCAGCCCCAGAGGAAAGCAAAAGCAACCCCCTTCTGAACAAATCTCGCCAAGAAAACCCCACAAAAGATTCGCTTTAGGATTGCCATAAGTCAGAGACAACTTGAAGGCACCCAATACCTCAGTTAACAAAGTACAGTACTCCCTCAGTTCTTGCAGTTTTAAAACTCGTGTCCCTCGTTTATGCGCAAGGGACGGAGGGGGAAACAATGGGCTGTGTGTCTGAGGCACGTGCCTGTGCACTCCAACAGCCACACACCTATATTCATGCCAAGGGGGCTTGAATATAAGCAACACTCTGTTTTCACGAGGGGGTCCATAACGGATCCCATACGAAAAAGGCGGAACAACTGTAATTGTGTTCCTGGGCATTACTTCTTTAACAGAATATTTGGTACTAGGGGCAGAAATAACATGGAATGAATAGGACATGTTCCTGCACTAAATAAAAGAAGGGCTCCTCAATGTGTTTCGGCTTACGTTTTAGCCCAAACTAACAAGATGTTCATGTGAAATGAAACAACCAGATCAGGTAAGTGTTGCATAAGTAAACAAAAACATGCTGAAACTTCAAGATACAACTTTAAAGCTTCTTCCAAAATGCCTCCAGGGATTTCCTTTCTTTCCCCAGCCCCCACTTTCCTTATTGTTTCTATTTTAGTGGCTAGAGCTCTGAATCTACGCCTTTTAAAAATGCTGTGGGTAGCTGGGGAAGCAGATTTAATCTGCTCTCCCCTTTTCTCTCTGTTTTGCTATTAATTCATCCATAATAGAAGATCTGGAAGTCAGCTGCTGTTTACCTTGCCTGTTGCCAGCAGGCACACACAGCTGCAGTACGATTGGCTAGGGTTCAATCCTGTTCTTTCCCAGATCAAGCTTTATTTCATTGTTTACTGCAGACACATTGCTGCAACGTTATGCCAAAGGTCTGTGTTTCTCCAAACTTCCTTACCCATCCTCACAATGCCAATGCTGTTTTTAAAAAACCATTCAATCCTGAAAATAGAGGGCTAGATAGACATAAAAATGAACTTCTTTATCAGAGGCTTTGTTAACTGAGGTATGTCTGTACAGAGTTGTTTGGAAGACACAATTGTAAAGCATTTGACAGATGGTAGCATACACTCCTGATATATGCTTTTCTGAGGTATTGTGCTATAGGTGAAATTATATTTTCAATGCTTGCTATTTTAAATCAAGGACTACAAGAGCATTCACAAAACAGAGCAAAGGAAAACTCACATGGGAATATAGTATTTAAAAGCAAAACAATCCTTTATAACAGGACGCTGTTGGTTTTAAAGTTCAAAATAGTCTCAAAGCTTGCATGGGCACAGAGGGGAAACAAGGATTGCCTTTTTTAAATGGCTCTGTAAGGGGAGCCTATTAATGTTTCACAAGACGATATGAGTAGAGTTGCAGAAGAACAGAATCATCTCTGTAGCTGCAAAGGCACTAGCTAGGAAGAGGACAATGTTTTATTACCAGTAAGTTGTAATTTGAATGGCAAAGCTATACAATGCATGTGCAAGCTAGTGGGAGGCAATTTGCATTTCTATCAACCAAAGGATCATGGAGGAACCAATCAATTTCAGAAAATATGTATCCCTTTTGCCAAACAGAATTTTCCATCTCATTCAGCAGAGGCAACATGCAAATATTTCTAATGTTTCTGTACAAAAAAGTTCACAGAAGTTACTAAGCCATAAAATATTTTACTGCCCCACCTGCCTATGCCTATATCTACATTAATCATTTATGGGACACTGACAGTCAGAAAGAAAAGGACTATTCTTTGCCATTCACAAGCATCTTTCTGTTAGAAATACAAAGAAAAGAGGGAATGAGCAGGGGAACAAATTTCTTCAATGTTCTGCAAGAGAAAGCAAAAACCCTTTTTTCCTTTGCTGTATCTATATACGGTTATGAGTAAAGTACTCCTATAAGTAGGAATTATCAATCAGCCTCCCTGCCCCCCAATTTAGAAAACTGCAGTTTTCTTTCCAAATTGGGTGTAGATGGATTGAATTAAGTAATACAGACTGAGTCTCCCCGATCTGGAATTCTGAAATACTCCAAAATCCCAAACCTTTTTTCATGGATGGCTGAGACAGTGACACCTTTGCTTTCTGATAGTTCAGTGTACACAAACTTTGTTTCATGCACAAAATTATTTAAAATATTATGAATAAAATTACCCTCAAGCTATGTGTATAAGGTATATGAAACATAATTTAATGTTTAGGTGTGGGTTCTATCTCCAAGATATCTTATGTATATGCAAATATTCCAACATCAGAAAAAATCCAAAATCCAAAACATTTCAGGTCCCAAGCATTTCGGATAAAGGAGGCTCAACTTGTACGATATGGCTGGTTTCTATTCTGGTATGGATTTTTCAAAAGTTGTCCAACAAGATATGAATAAGTGAACCACACCCTACCAGATCTTCGGTAAACATTAACCCTTGGAAATGAAATTAATTCTTCAACAAATATTGTAGGATGTTTGTTCATTCGAAGGCTATGTTTGCTTTGTTGGAGGGAAAGAAGCATTTTCAATCTGGCATTAGTATTTTCCTGTGCACGTTGCACAGAACCAAATTGCGTCTGTCAGTATTACAATGTTTTAGCAGATTAATTAGTTAAATTAATAGATCACAGTCTCTTAGGCCCTATACAGACTGGCCTGAAAAGCCGGCCTGTGGGCAGTCAGGGCCCAGCATCCTGATGATGGATGCCCTAACTCTGCCCACAGGGTGTCATGATACCATGCCCCGTTCCAAACGGCACATCTCTGGTGCTGCATCCAGATGATGCAGCACCAAAGGGGCACCATACATCCGCACTGCCGCAACTATGGCACTCTTTGGAGGGCACAAAAAGTAGCTGCTTTTTGCGGCTCCTTTTTGCGCCCTCTAGAGTTCAGATCAGCACCATGGCATGAGGTTGCCGCAGCCCCGATCCGGCCAGGAAAGGGGCAGCCTCCCGTGCCCCTTAGGGGCAGTCTGTAGAACCCCTTACTTAGCTTTAAAAAGACTCATGATTAATTGTCTTGGACCATCAGAAAGCAAAGATGTCACTGTATCAGCCACCCATGTGGACAGTTTTGGATTCTGGAATATTTTGGATTTTGGTGGTGCAGTGGTTAAATGCCTGTACTGCAGCCATTCACTCAAAACCACAAGGTTGCGAGTTCAGGACCAGCAAAAGGGCCCAAGCTCGACTCAGGCTTGCATCCTTCTGAGGTTGCTAAAATGAGTACCCAGACTGTTGGGGGCAAATTAGCTTACTTGCTAATTAGCTTACTTGCTGTTCACCGCTATGATCTTTGGAATAGCGGTATATAAATAAAACAAATTATTATTATTATTATTAATTGTCCTTCAGATTTTTTAAAAAAGAAGAATATTCATTATTTTGAGTATCAGTGAGTGAAAGGAACCCAGCATGTATGGGAGGGCTTTTAAACTTCTTTGCATGCCACTTTCCTAAGCTGTTTTTTATTAGAAAAACAAACTAGAAAGAGGGGAAGTGGCCTCTCATTTCATCTGGTCCATCTAGCTAAGTATTATCTACAGCAGAGAGGAGAATCATTTGGCTCTCCAGATGTTACTGGACTATAATTTTAGCAGCCTTAGACAGCACAAGGTAATAGTGAAGATGCTGGGAACTGTAGCATAACAACATCTGGAGGACTACATGATTCCCATCCCATAATTCCTGACTGTTGGCTAAACTGACCGAAGCTTCTGGAAATTCAAATTCAAGAAATCTGCACAAGGTTGCAACAGATTTGTTGCCTCTAAATTCTGACTTGCCCTACACAATGCTGTTGTCTTTATGTACCTGTAACTTTGGTACTGTAAAACATAACTGCAGTATGAACTGCACACCCTTCTCACACAAAGTGGGAGTTCTTTCTGCATGTGCTTTCTCATATGTTTGCAGTATGTATGTGAATACTGCAGCTGTGTGATCATGATTCATTGCATTGGTTGTACATGTTGAGTCTTTCTTATCCACAACTATGAAATCCAAAATATTCCAGAATCCAAAACTGTCCACATGGGTGGCTGATACAGTGACATCTTTGCTTTCTGATGGTCCAATATACACAAATGTTTCATGCACAAGATTATTTTTTTAAATGTTGTGTACTGTATAAAATTACTTTCAAGCTATGTGTATAAGATATATATGAAACATAAATGAATTTCATATGTAGATGCAGATCACATCTCCAGGATTCCTAATTGCATGTTGCATCTCCCTTACCAGAAATACTTGGAACCAGAAGTGTTTTGGGATTTTGGATTTTTATTTTTATTTAGATTTTGGAATATTTCCATATACATAATGAGATATCGTGGAGACTGGATGCAAATCTATACACAAAATTAATTTATGTTTCATATACACCTTATACATATAGACTAAAGGGATTTTATATATAAGATTTTTAATAATTTTGTGTGTGAAACAAAGTTTTTGTATCACCTGAAAGCAAAGGTGTCACTATCTCACCCACCCTTGAAAAAAGTTTTGTTGTTGGAGCATTTTGGATTTCTGAATTTTGGATAAGGAAGACTCAACCTTTATGTATATGAAAATATTCCAAAATCCAAAATATCTCTGGTTTAAAACCTTTCAGATAAGTTGTCCCTCCATATTCGCTAGGGTTAGGAGAACAAGACCCCCATGAATATGGAAAAACCGCAAATAACAAAAACACTGTTTTTACCTGAGAGGACACCTCTCTAGGAATCTCTAGGTCCTCCAGTGCAAATCTGTGGTCAATGTCCAACATACACTGACCATAGAATGGCACTGGAGTAGCTACAAATGGTCTTTCAGTGCAACTTTTAGTTAAAGTTGACCACAGAGTTGCACTGGAGGACCTAGACAGTCCTAGAGAGAACATATTACTGTAATGAAATCCATGAATAATCAAATCCGCAAATATAAAATCCGCAAATATGGAGGGATGACTGTATTAATATATTTGCTTATAAACATCTGAATAAGTATTTGATCTATTATTGTTTTGGTTGCTTTGTAAATTCAAGAAATACAGAAGATGGGGAGTGGAAGGGTAGGGTAGAGGTTAGGATAGGATAGGAGTGACAGGTGCATGGAAAAGGAGTGTAGAATAATAGTTATTTCCCTTTGGCAGACTGATTACAGCATGCAGTGAAGACCAACAGGAGAAGAAAGAATAGTTAGTACATTACCTGACAGTGTGGCAGTCTTGCCTCCTGGCTAGTTGTGAGCCGTGTGGCGGTATGGAGGCAGCAGGCTGCTGACAATCTACAAGAAACTGATAAATTAGACATATATACAAAGAGACGACACAAGGGGTTAGTAAATAATAAACAGGCAAAGCAGGTAAAGGAAGAGATTTAGTGAGGAATATACACTCATCTGATGAGCTAACAGGAATAAACTGGTAAGGTGTGACTGGTTCTTGCATTAAACCTGATTCAATTTTTTTTCAAATTGGCAAGGTGCCCAGATCACTGTGTGGTGTAGATTTGGGTTCAAATTGCATTGTGTTGACAGAATTACTGTTAGTGTTACAAGCTAATATCCCTTAGCCTCAATTTTCCATCTCTAAAATGGAAATTAGTCATCATAGGATTTCTGTAAGGAAAAGTGAGAATACTAAATGTAATTTACAAAAAATTAAACAAATAATGGATCTCATGTGTACGTACATGAACATGTACTGAGTACTACTGTCTTCACTGGGTTTTGGCATGCCTGATATTTTCTGGCATTCAACTCAAAAAGTATTTGGCACATTCAAATTATATTCTAGAAAAACACTGGGGAAGTCACTCAGATAAGTCATTTTCTGACAACTTTCAGGGATTGGAAATGTAACTACTTGGATAACAACTCTCAGAATCGCCTAGTCAACACTGGATTTGGGAGTTATAGTCCAAAGAAGTAATTTGTCCAAGCTCTGCTGCCATGTTACAGTTTCCTGCTTCCCCATACTTCTGTTGGGGCACACACAAAATTTTAGCAGAATCTGGCAGGATATGTTTATTCAGTAATACTTTCCATTGTGCACAAAGTACTTGGTAGACTAGTCTTTGTATCCCTACAAAATAGGGACATTGCTGTCTGACTGCTGAGTGTGCTTCAGCATAAATATGACTTGAAAGTAATGTCTACATTTTCATAATGATAAGCAAAGGGACTAATTACCGTACCATATTAAATTGTGGTAGATGAAGGTTAATTTTATAGAAATGAAAATGAAAATTACATGTTGTGCAAGAATACATTCTGGATTTGACATATCTAGAAGTTTACTAGTTTATATGTCAGCGAGAAAATACATATACTTGGACATAATTACATTATTTTAAATCTGTACATGCTGAAAATGTAATGCTAAGAATCACAGTACGTACTAATTATAGACTCTTCTGTTTGAGTGCTACACAGAACTTAACATTCTTGAAAACCTGAGAACTGTGTAATTTGGAGATCCCTTTAAAATAAATTTAATTTCCCTCCCTTACATAATAATTTTTTTTGAAAGTTTCAAGTTTGAATCTGTCTATGACAGAGCACATGTTTGTTACTTGAGAAGCATATGTGATTTCAAGCGTGTAAATATAAGCCAGATGTGTGGATTAACATTGCTTCTGAGTTTCATTGACTGCACCAGTAATTGTTAATGTGGTTTTGTTTGCTTGCTACCCTGATTCAGAGCCTCTCCAGCCAAGGAAAATCATAGAATCGTACCAAAATGTCTCTGAAAGTCCAAGGTTTTGCTCCTGCACACAGAAATTTTATTTCGGAGATCTACATGACGTTTTCCCCATCCCAAAGTATTTCTTGGGAACTCTTCGGACTACCAAGGACTTTTCATTCCCACCCACTCCCAGGTTATCTTAAATTAACCCAGGATTTCCTTACATGAAATGTATCACTCTATCAGTAACTGTTTGTGTTAGCTAAAATAGTCATTGTCAAGATCCAGATCCCAACAGAAATCAAGAGTGGGGGAAGAGGAATGCTAGAAAGAAAAGAAAATGATCCTAATGTGTAATATTGCTAAAGCACTTGTACACTTTGATTATAACTCCTGAATAATCATTACAGAGGGCTGGTGAAACTAATGAAAATCACTTGCCTGAGTCTAGACATCATACTTGATCAGTGAGAGAGGGAGAAGGAAGAACACAAGGGTGGTGATAGTGAAGGAAACCTGGTATAATTTAAAAAAAAAAAAAAAAGGGGGGGGGGGGTTGGATGCAAAACTATGACTATGGAGATAAAATTAAAACAAAAAGAACAGGAAAATCTTGATATTTCCAGGGACTTTCCCCCTTTCTGGATAAGCCCTCATATCAAGTTTTAATGGCATTCTTTAGTCTTCCTTGGATGTCTGCACTGCCCTCCTGTGGCATGTACTATATATGTTTGCAAGTTACATTTGCTGGCAAGGTAAAGATAGTGTATTTATGACCTTGGGGAGGACATTTTTCTAAATAAATTTGGATTATATTTGGCATGGTTTACCAAAACAGAACCTAAAATATATCCTATGCAAAAAGCATGGAGGACTTCTTTAGAAATTCAGTATTCTCTGCATAACAAAGGAGCCTGTAGCTTCACAAAGGATGGAGGCACCTTTGATCTCAACAGGAGCATCTCTTTTTGTCTTGCCTTGAGTACCCATATGGCCAGAAGGAGGAGGTCCTGCCTGCAAGAATTTCCCTCCAGTACCCCCTGAACTGAGAACAATCACATTTTGACAAAATGCAGGCTTGGGACTAACATCGACTTAATTTTTTCCCCTCCTGTATGATTTTTAACATCTTTGCCTAATAAAGAAGCAGTGGAGCTTCAAAAGCTTGCAACATGCATTTTTGTTGGTCCCATTAAGCTATCACTATTTTGTGGATTTTGCATGTTATTGTACTTTTCTACATGGTCAACATGGATAGCCCTGGGTATGTTATGATTATATAGTTAACCACCTTCAGCATTGTGCAGAAAGGTAAGATATATTTTTTTAAAGATAAATAAATAAATGGAGGTATTTTATCAACTGAGTGCAGTGATGTACAGTACTGCTGAACACAAAGGAAGGAGGACAGAGATACTGTATTTCCAGGTATAGGAACAGTGAGGCAAAAATAAAAGTGAGTTATTCTAATTCATGGTTGCAAACTGGGTTTTCATCCTAAGATCTACAGTCCTTGTAAAATAAATAATGTGAAACACATAGATCAGTTGGTTTGTAGATGTTTTTGTTAACAAAAAGCAAGCATGTAGTCTTGAGCAAATTTCACTTCTCCCAAGAATACTTATTATGAAACTATGTTGCAGAATTTTATAGAAAAAAATTATAAGGACTATTAATTAAAACTGGGAGAGGGGGTCCCTAATCTTAAGGTTTGGGTGCTTCTGTGCTTTCAACTCTTGGAAGATACATGAAATATTAATATTTTAGAAGGATTAGCAATATAAAAGTAAAGCAAAAATAAGAAAAGATAGGGTTTTTATATTATAAATAATTATAGACATCATTCTTAATGCTGTTGTCTTATATATTATCAACCTCCCACTTAGATTGTGTGCAAGCAATTTAAAAACTCAGGTGAATATGCATAGACTTTTTTCATTGATATCTGTCCTATTCTACATTGGTTGGGATCTGGCACAACAACATAAAGCAACTTAGCAAAAAAAATATGTCCAATCACATAAGGTTTTGTTTCAATCCTATTATTTATAAATGGCTTCTAGGTGCTTTCCTACTTTTTATTCCTGGCTTCACAATTTCCTGGTTATCACAAGGTGTTCTGTGCTCTTTTGACCACAATACAGGCATACATACAGATTACAGAACCTTTAAACCGATCCTTGAAAGGTTTATCGCATCAAGATGGATGCACATTTATTTTTGATGTCAGCAAGAAGGAACTTTAAAAAGATAACTTCCTTTACAGTATATCTTATATGAAGGCCCATTAAAAATCCAAATGTGCCAGTTTGGAACACACACACACACACAGAAGCAAATACTGTACTGTACCTTAAGTTTTCAGAGTTCCATCTGATGTCATTGTGTTCTTCTATTTTTTACCACTTAACAAATAAGGGAGTATTGGAAATGAAGAGTATATGTGTGAGTGTATTTAAAATTTCATATCCAGTCCCTTGTCAAATATGCCACAAGTTTGGGGCATATTGAACCACCTGCCCAAATGTCTCCAAAAATCAATTAAACTATATACACTGAATTTCAAAAATCATTTTAACCACACACTGCAAGACCTACAGATATGCTTGTTAAATCCAACCTGGAGATAACAGCATTTACTGCCAATAGTCATCTTAGTCTGATAAGATGTCAAAATGAATTAAAGAAACCTCAGGTGTCAGAAAATTAATAAAGACAAAGAACTGTATGTTACCAAGCTATCTGCACAACAACCCTGCCAAGATGTGTGTATGTGTACAGTATGTGCGTATACACTATGTGTACCCACTACATGGAATTCCTGGAGTCTTTCTCAATAAATTACAAATTCTGGGATTCTATATACCCATCCTCTCATTTTCCCTAATGGAGCACTGCTGAAATCACTGTCATGTCTTCCATAGGTCCCCCTCAAAAGGAAATTACTGATGCCTTAATTCCTAGCTAGATTTACAGTATCTGAAATATCTCTCTCTCAATCTCTCTCTCTCTCTTTCAGTCTCTCTCAATCTCTCTGTGCCTCTCATATTCCCCATCCCATAATCCAGACAATCTTCTTAGTTTATTCTCTTTCTTAAAGTCTTGTTTTGTTTTAGAGGGCCCTGGTTAGTTTTTCCTCCTCTTCACTGATCTTAATTAGAAGCATAATACCCCTCATTATAATAGTAAAAAAACCCACTCCAGGTAGAGCTCCAGGTAAAAGCTAATGAAGCAAAAATAATCAAATAACTGATTATTATGGAATATATGTATTTAACCTGTTTAGTATACATGTTCAAGAAATGTGACCTGCATATTAATCATGAAGCAGCAATGTTGAGACAGTGTTTCATAATCTCCAAATTGTTGTGGACTTTCAAGTGGTTCCAATTTATGGCAACCCTACGGTGAACAGGGTTTTCTGGGCCTGAGAGTGTGTGACTTGTCCAGGGTCACCCAGTGGGTTTCCATGGCCAAACAAGGAATCAAACCCTATCATCAGAGTTGTAGTCTAATGTTCAAATCCAGTGTATAGTAATAGTAATAAAGGTTTATTCGGTCATTGACCAGCAAACAATCCAGTGTATAAATGTCTAGGTGCTGGTCCTTTTCTTTTGTGTCTGCTTTCCGGTTTTAACCCGATACCTCTTTGCAGCAGCAAATAACGTCGTTTAGATAGTTTGGGGTGTCTTATTGGAGTAGGAGCACTGGGGACAACAAACACCTGTTTTGTGATAACAAAAAGGCTTTCCAGGTACTAGGACTTGTTCTTGTAAACAATTAAGTAAATAATAGGTCTTTTGCAGTCAGATAAGTGATAATCTAACAATTAAACTATCTGGGGCACTGCTACTCAAAAAGATGGTCCATGGTGCTGATACCTGGAATTTTCAGGAAAGAAATCTATAATTACAGCCAAAGAGGGCAAATATGGTACAAAAAGCAAAAACAAAATAAAAACCTGCTGGTCCCTAACCTCACATAGTTTAAGAAGCATCGATGTAGGTCATATATAAGTAATTGGAACCCATATACTCTTCTCTATTTCACTGACTGCAGTTCCATGGTTTGTCTGTTTGCTGAGAAACCTAATTTGGTTAAATAACCTATTTTGATCTAGAGGGGATATGACATCCTCTCCCACTCTACAACCTGCAATCTTCCAGGAAGACGCTGAACTGCATCTTCCTTCAGCCCTAGCTACCATAACTAATGATGGAGGATGATGGGAGTTGCAGTCCAGTAACATTTTGAAAAGAGCAGGTTGCCTCCCTCTGCCCTACATTAATGCTTTTGTCTTTTCACCCAAACTACATTTATGCCTTTGTGTTTTCACTCAAGTGTAAAATAGGTTTCTAGGAGAGCTGAGCAATTAGAGTTTAGAAGTTAGCACTTAAGATATCGCAACTAATCCAATCACACATATACATTTATACATTATAGTATTATTGCTCTTTAGTCCCATAGGTGATGTCAGTGCTGGCAATTAATTCTGTGCAAATTTTTCTGTGTTTAGATTGATTTAATCTCATTGGTAAAGCTTGAGGAACTATATGCCCATCAGACCTAGTTTACTAAGCTCATGGGAAACCAGAATAATCAGAGAGAGATGTTTCCTCCAAGGAACCTTAGGAACATCAAGGGAGTTCTCTGAGAGAATGAGGAAGAAAATGGCAAAGGTCATTAAATCTAAGTTTCAGTACAAAGTTATCTAGTTTGAAGCAAAAATCCTATCTTCACATAGGCATAAAAGGACTGTGAACAGATCATAAATTATGCAAAGGCATCCTGTAATTTGAGATTAACTGTGTGAAATAAGTTGTAGCATGAGCTTTCATAGATTTGGTCAACTTACTCTGTTTCCATGCACCTGAGGACGTAGACCAAATCTACAAAAGCTTATGCTACAACTTCTTTCAAACAGTTAAGTCTCAAAGGTGCTAAAAGATCCCTTTGCATACCGATATTCCAGACTAATACGGCTACATCACAAATGAGTTATTTTTATAGAATCTTAGGCCCATTCCGCACAGGCAAAAAGTACGTGCTCGGCATGTACTAGGGTTAGAAAGGGGCGTCCTTTCCGGACGCCCCTAACCCTAGTACGCGCCGAGCATGTACAAAATGGCAGCGCCCATTCTACATGGGCGCCGCCATCTTGACATAGCGGAAGCTTAGCGTTTGCATGTCTTGGCGCCATTATGATGCCGCAAGTGCACCAATGGCGCTTTGCGGTGTCATAATGGTGCCGCAAAAAGAAGCTGCTTTTTGCGGCTTCTTTTTGCTGCTTGGAGGAGTCACACGGTTTGTCCGCTGCAGCTCCTTTGCACAGCAAACACCGGCACTGGCAGACCGCCCTTTTGGGTGGTATATAAAGCACCATAGAATCATAAAAGAATCATAGAGTTGGAAGAGACTGCAAGGGCCACCCAGTCCAACCCTCTGCCATGCAGGAACTCTCAATCAAAGTATCCCCAACAGATGGCCATCCAGCCTCTGCTTAAAAACCTCCAAGGAAGGAGACTCCACTACACTCCAAGGGAGTGTGTTCCACTGTTAGACAGCCCTTACTGTTAGGAAGTTCTTCCTAAATAATAATAATAATAATAATATTAATATATCCCGCTTTCTGTTACTTTTACTGATGCAGCCTAAAATCGCAATGACCTTGTTAGCTGCTGCATCGCACTGTTGACTCATGTTCAACTTGTGGTCTACTTGGACTCCCAGATCCCTTTCACATGTAGTCTCATTCAGCCAGGTGTCCCCCATCCTATATCTGTGCATTTTATTTTTCCGCCCTAAGTGCAGTACCATACATTTCTCCCTGTTGAAGTTCATTTTGTTAGCTCTGGCCCAACTTTCTAGTTTATTCAGGTCATTTTGAATTTTGATCCTGTCCTCTGGAGTATTAGCTATTCCTCTTAATTTGGTGTCATCTGCAAATTTGATAAGTATGCCCCAATTCTGTCATCCAGGTCATTGATAAAGATGTTGAATAGCACTGGGCCCAGGACAGAGCCCTGTGGGACCCCACTGGTCACTTCTCTCCAGGATGAAAAAGAGCCATTGTTGAGCACCCTTTGGGTTCGGCAGTCAACCAATTACAAATCCATGTAACAGTTATGTTGTCTAGCCCACATTTCACTAGCTTGTTTGCAAGAATGTCATATAATTTATAATTATTTTATCTCTTTGAAAATAAATAGGAAATAGGTGTTATCTTGTTATTCAATATGCTAGCTATGCTATGTCAGTCACAACTATACTAGCTTTTCTGCCTTCATTTTCAACAGCCATTTTATGCAAGTAAGGTGTTCTTCTTCCAACACCAGTTACACTAATAAAAGTGTTCCAAGTTTAGAATTTGTTTAAATTCCTGACCAGGAACCAATTAAGAACATATATCCTCTTTTTGTATGTATCCTCCTTCACCTTCCACTCTTTCTGCATATATATCTTCATTCACATTCCAAGTAAATTTGGGTCAGACATAAGAAGTGAGTTCTTGATGTAATATTAATTTAAAGTATTTATTGACCTGAGCTGTAGAAATGTTCATTGGCCTAGATGCTTTAAAGGGAGCATGAGACATAATCATACTCAACAGTGTTGAGATGGAACTTACATGTTTAGAGGCATGTGTCATGTCTTTTTAGATTGTAAGCCTGAGGGCAGGGAACCGTCTAATTAAAAAGATTGTATGTACAGTGCTGTGTAAATTTACAGCGCGTTATAAATAAAGGTTAATGATGATGATGATGATGATGATGATGATGATGATGATGATGATGATGATG
>NC_056526.1:22014770-22076478 GCF_019175285.1 Sceloporus undulatus | reverse complement strand
TCCGGATGTCTATGAGCCTTTACATAGTGCTCCCCCTGGGCTCATGTTGTCCTGTGCATCAACCCTGGGCCAGGATAACTCAGACTAAATGTGGATCCAGCTCAAACCTGTCCCAAAGAGTCATAAACCTGTCCAAAAAGACCAGCTGTGTGCTGTGTAGTTTCTAGGAGACTCCATGGTAACTGATGGCAGACTGGAAAGCCTCGTGCATCCTGTAACTGCCTCTGTCATTGTGTCCACTGAAAAGACCCCTGTCATGCCCTGTGATGTTGGAAGGGGGTGCCTAGCCACATAGGTGCAGCCAGGTGCCCCGTTTCCACCCTTATTGGCTGGAATGAGAGTCTTCTCAAAGATGTGACAATAGAGGAAAGTCTGGTGGTAGCAGGTCTGTGGCACGGCGGCCATAGAGTGTGTAAACATCCAGTTGTAAACACCCCAGTCCAGGAACTGTCCTGGGTTAGGACACATGCAGTCCTGCCTGTCTGCTTTGGCCCTATATCTGGATCTTCAAGACAAATGATCAAGGAGTCCTGTTGCCTTCATGCCCAAAGGGTGGGCAAGAGTATGCACCTCTTTGAGGCATCTGGCTGACCACTGTTGGAAGCACAGTGGTTGATCAGATGCACTCTTGATCTAATCAGGCATCCTGAACTGTGTATTTTTCCAGCTAGTAACAATCCTATTAGAGACTCCATAGACAAAAATGATATGCCTTGCTTAGAAGCAAAGAAGCAAGCAACTGGCAGTTAAAATATAATTCATTTGCAATAGATTCAGTTTCCTTTTCAATCAGAGATGCAAACTAATGGTTATTTAATAGTAAATATAATTGAATGAATATAAGGAATAATAATTTTGCTCTGTACTTTGCCAAAAATGATTTTTAGAAGAATGTGCTAAAGTTTGTGTAGATACATAGTTTTAAATCATTCCTCACTAAATCTACTGACAATCCGGCCAACAGGTTAGTGAAGTAGCAGACATAGAAGAACAGAAAGGGTTTTTTTAAAATGCATTCCCTAAATTGCACATTACACAGAAACAACATTTAGTAGTAAGAATGTAAGTGCTCATATTAAAATGTGGCATATACTGCATTTACACGACTTCAGGAAAAAACAGCTCTTATTAGCACATTAATTCTGATACCATTCCACATGGCAAATGTCTGAAGTGAGACATAATTTGTTGGACACATTCAAAGTTGTATAAAATTACTAAATGATCAAGAGATTAAGAGGCACAACCAAAAGCTACTGTCATATGTTACATAGTGAATATCCATGTTACACTTGCATTAATTTTGATAAACAACTTTTGAATAGCTCAATGGATGAGAACTAACAGTATCAATATAAACAATATTTTCAACAAAGTTCAGAAAATCAAAACTGGACACTAAAGTGACACTAAAGACACTTAAATAACAGAAATATGTGGAGGCAGCACAGTGACCAGTGTGTTACATGCATAATACTCTATATCAGCATGCCAGCGATTGCTCCAGTATTACTGAAACCATTGCGACCATGTGACGATTTGACTTTCACAATGTGCCATATGTAGGTTCATTTTCAAGTGGTGACCACACTTTTACAAAACTTAAGAATTAGGCTTTAGCTGGAACCTGTAATGACAACTTCAAGATGAATGCATTTTTTAACTTTGAGCTATTCTACCTGTTAGTGAGATCACAACTGTTAGTATTAATGGTTGGAAATAATAACACCTGACAGTTAGGCATGTATTCTTTACATCAATCCATCCCAGCTATTTTATTTAACAACCTCTGACAGAGAGAGTACATAGTGTCAGTAAAATAAATGGTTTTAATAAAGTGAACCTATTTTATAAAATTCAAGATTAAGATTTAGAAATTAATATGAGAGGCATAGCAATGAATCTGAGGCATTACACCTATTAAATTATATTGCTCAGCATGAAATGCATGGTCTCAATCTTATCTGTAGTACTTGGAAACTTAGCCAGACTAGAAGATTAAGCACAAAGCAGTGGCACCAAGAGGTAAAAGTATGTTTAACTAGCTGATCTGTTAATCAGTTAAATCATGTGTAATAAAAAAAAAAAGTTCTAGTTTTGAAATGTTTTTCACAAGGACTTGTACCACAGCTGGAATGATTATACATGCAGGTAATACTCATTGGTTTAATTGAATGGGTGTATGAAACATGGCAGATCTAAAATAATGATGAGACACAGGCAGAGACATGATATGTTAAAACTGAAGTCAAAATAAAATAAAGTAACACTAATAAATAGAAAATGAAATGGACACAAAAGAGTACGCTAGCTTCTATAAGCACTCTTTCCATTTCAGAGCAGTGTGAAACAATCAATTAGATAACAGAATGCAAAATTCTTGCAGTTTGCCTGATTGTTATCATTATCCATCTGCTCTGGTAGATATTTGGTGGATCCAATGTGCAGACAGAAGTTGCCTCACTCATTTCAATGTTCTGTCTGTACGATGATATCAATACATGAAAACCCTCAGATTACACGATGCTAGTCCCCTTCTGCAGATAAAGTGCATTCTCCAGAAGCAAGAATCTTCCCCCACACCCTTGCAACTTGGCCAAACTTATTTTTTTAAGTATGCATAATTTTAAAAACCCATGCATTAAAAAGAACCTAGGTTTATCATTTCCCAGCAGAAAACAGTCCAATGTGTGGCACCGCTAAGGTGACTCTAAGGCAACATGGGGTTTTGGGAAGCTAAGAGTGTATAACTTGCACAAGATCTTCCTGACAGTAAGATCAACTTCATTTTAGCCTTTCCCTTACTGGTCAGAACTCAGAAGAATTTGAATATGTCTAAAGAGACTTTTAAGATTTTTTAAAATTATTTTATTTATTTATTTTGGCTGCTTCTTTGAGCGTCAGATCCACATGTCATTTTACAAGCTTCTTTGGATAATTTTCTCAATTTCACCAGTGATTTGCTATTTTTATACCAATGCACAGACCAATCAATAGAGGTTGCTGCAGCAAGATACTTAAGGAAGAAATCTCAGCAAGAAGCCCAGAAGTAAAATACTGTATGGTTCATTGTAAAACAAGTCATTCTATTCTCTTAGAAAATTAGGGCACTATTACCATAGTCTAGTATTATGAGACTACGTCCAAACTGCAGTTGTGCATGTGAAAGTAGTTATGTAGTTCTTTGGATCCTGGGCACTGAAAATCTGTATGTGGCTGATTTAGGAGTGGGAGTAATCTCCCTAAGAAAGATCTAAATCAGGGTTGAGAATTGTGTAATCTTCTAAAACTTACTGGATTCCAACAACATAACCTTTTCAACATAACCAATAGTGAGGTATTCTGGGAGTTGTAGTCCAGAATATTCCCATCTATGGGAATTTATATACGTTTATATAGCCCATCACAATCCTACAACTTTCTGTAAATTAAGTATCAGATACACAGAACATAGTGGTAAATATGACATCATACCTCTGGTTACTCCAATGTATCAGTGTATTAATATTTAATCTATTGATCTTTGGGTACTGCTCTAAAACTATACCTCATAATATGTCTTTCTTCATACCTGGGCTTAAACCTTCTCTCATTTCTGATGTCCTTCCTCCCAATTCATTGAGAAATCACCTCTCCCTTTCCTCTCAATTACATAGGATTTTTACCTAGTAACCAGTGGTGTTTCACATTGGCTCTTTCTACTTTAGGTTCTGGCCTTTCCAGCTGACCCTCTTCTTGCACAGATGAGCCAGCTGGTCCTCATCATTTCTCTGATCTTGAGATCAAGTGGTGAGTTCTTTGCATTCTCATCTGACTTGCATAAATATTACAGATGAATCAGACTTCCCATGCATGGTATTGGACATCAGATTGCAGTGACTGAGGTTGAAGTGACCAGACTGCACTCTGAAGATAAAGTAACCAGACTGCCCTTTGAAGACAGTGACCAGATTGCAGTCACTGGGCTTGAAGATAAAATGAGAAGAAGGAAATTTATAGAGGAATCATACCTGCAATCGGGTGGACAGGTAGGGCAGCAGATAAGAACCATTGCCAGAACCACTGATAAATCCATTGTGTTGTCATTTTGCTATAGTCGGGGCAAGAAGTATTTAGAGAGCAATTTTTAAATTGTCTTCCCATTGAGTACAATGGGGAAAACATTACTGCATCAGCACCAAGGCTGGTATAGTCCCCTCTGCAGCTGAGCTAGGTTGGAGGAAACAAATGGACTTAAGACGCAGCATTATCATATCCACTTCCAGTATGCCTTTGCTGGCTTGTTTCTAGAACCCTGAAGGTGAACTTAAGATGCCAGTGAAGCTTTACATGACTTACACAGAATGTGGCCAGCAGACCTTCATCAGTACAAGAGGAACAGCACTACTCTTGCTTCCTGAGCTCCTCCAGCTTTTAGGCTTATTTGCTTCTTCTTGTTCCTCTTCTTATTTGCTATCAAGTTGACTTTGACTTATGACAACCTTATGGATGAGAGACCTCCAAGAGCCGCAGTTGTTAACAGGCCTTCTCAGGCCTTCCAAACTCAGAGCCATGGCTTCCATTATTGAGTCATCATATGTGATGTAGTCTTCTTTTCCTACTACCTTCCACTTTTCTCAGCATTATCTTTTTAAGTGAGTAATGTTTTCTCATGCTAAAGCAATTTATTTTGGCAACTTTTTAAATGAAATGGATAGGCAAGGAATCTTCAATTCTTTTCCAAATGTTGTCTTTAGATGCTTTGCTGGCAACCTACACATTCAATAAATAAAACCACTACCACACAATATCGATTAAATTACTGTTAAGAGCAGGAAAGCCACTTCACTGTTTACTAGGAACAGCAGATAAACCTTTCATGTCATCTTCTTTGGAACACCTCTTCCAATAAAAATTATATTTCATTATGAACACCCATGGAGAAAAAGGTTAATCAAGTAAGCTGCTAGGCCTCAAGTACTTTCAATAAATATTTTATTTTGAGTCTGTCTCGAAAAATGCCACATTAAAATGCCACATTATTTAATTCTGATGAAATTCATGGAATTAAAATGGCTGAATTTTTCAGTGCAAATATGTAGTGCCATCAGACTGAGTGAAATCACACTTGATACTCACGAAGGCCTAAAGACCGTAAAAAGATAACAGTATATAATTCTTCAAAACACTGCACAGAATCTCAAATTAGAAACAATCAGTCACAGGGTACTTTCTAATGGTTTTTTTTCTTCAAAAAAATCTATTTTAAAAATGAGTATAGCAATTCTATACTTGAAGTCCATAAGCAGCAGTTGGTTTCAGATTTGGCAGGACATCTTGCTGCACCATCAGAATACAATACATAACACCCCTGTAGAGAAAAACACCAGCTGTAATACCCCAAATATGCTGACTGAAGTGAAGTGGACTCATGCATGGGAGGTACAGTATATCCCCCCCTTACGTGGGGGATCTGTTCCGGATCCTCCCGCGTAAGGGGAATCACGTGTATGCTCAAATCTCATTCAAAATAATGGGGTGCACTCCCGTAGCATGCCCCATTGTTTTGATTGGGGCTTGCCTTCCACGTGAGCTCAAGTCCACGTAAGGCAAGCCCGCGTAAGGGGCAGGCCAGCTGTACATGGCATAGAAGAGGATGTTCACACCATATCCTACATCCCTTCTTCCTTTTACAACAACACCAGTTGATACTGAGCTACAATCCCAGACGTATCATAAGGAAACTGCCCTATCATTGGCTATAATAGAATCAAATGGTCTAAATTGTTAGTTGTTAGTCACAACTAGATCAGAACCACTGAATCAGTGGGTCTTCTCTAGTTGGAATTGGCCTACAAGAGCTTAGCCAGTGACAATACCCTACTTTGCCCACATTGTTAAAACAGAGCGTATCTGGTAAAATAAAACTGAACACAAAACCTAACTGGCAGGGAGCTGACCAACAAGGAAAAATGCTGGAGAATAGCCAAGCCAATGGGAGCAATACACATGTGGAGGGCCTAACTCTAGTGAAAGCACCTTCCACTTTGTCTCACCTACACCAAGCTCACCAAACAAAAGGATGGGGGGAAACAACCAGACACAAGTAACTGGCACAAAGAAACAAGGGCTGGTAGCAAAAGAGAAGGCTTACTTTCAAGAAAGGGTTTTAACAAGGGGAAGAGGACTCTACCATGAGACACAGTGTGATGCCCACCTCAGGTGGCAGAAGAGGATGGGCATCAAATTGTGCATCCCTTTTACTTGCAGGCTCTCCACCACCCTATAGACTCAATTCTATAGAAAAGAAATAGCGAGTACATGGCTTTTCAAATCTGGCCAGGCATAAAAGAGATAATTAGGGCAAAGTACTATGTGTGAGGTATCTTCCGAGTTTGCCTATGTATCACAATGTTCAAAGGCATCCTGCCTACAATGCCTGCCTCTTATGAGCATGTCTTGGGATGGCTTTGCCACCAATACCTCTGACATGCCCAGTGCACCCTTATGGACAGTAGCATCCTTATCTCCCTGCCACATATACTAGGCACATCTTCACTTAGCACTAGCTACCTAATCTCACTGTTCATTCTAGCTAGATATCCAGATCCATCTGTTCCCCTAGTTTCCCCTACATCCCCCCAATTCCCCAGTGATGTGCTTGTGAAGCCTGATGTCACACAGATCTTGGTTCCTCTGTGGTGCTGGCTCCTCCTTAACAAGTCAAGACCAAGACAGTATCCTGTCCCAAACCTTCAGTTGCAATGAGCAGAGGGCAGGGTGTGCATAGCACATACCTTCATAATCTTAGTTGCCTTCTCAGATATCCTTATCACATGACCCCTGCAGTGGGCGAGCCACAGAAACACATCTTCAGCATTCAAAAGTACTCTTCACAACCATGCATATCACCTGGAGCAACTAGTATAGTGCCCAATCAGCTATGTCACCAAGCACAGAGCAAACAAGTGCTATAATAGTACAGTGTGATATTAATCTTAGAGACACCTAAAGTATCTTTTGGCTTTCAGACCAGATTCTTTCTGCAGTGCAGATGCAGCCTTTGACTTTACTAAACTACAAAGACCAAAATACCACAAGAGGCAGCCATAGCAGTTAAAGTGAAATAACAGCACTATAACAGTGTAGTGTGATAATGATCAGCTAACATCAAGGGCATACAATGTTTGTAAAGAAGCTTCCCCATTAAAGGCAAAGGGGGGGGGGTTTCAAATTAAAAAATAAAATTAAAATTCAATGGTTTTTCAATGGGAACCTGCAGGTTCTCCTAGAACCTGCTTGAGTCAAAGTATCATTACGTTTCATGAGTAGTGCAAAACTTTGTTTTGTTTTGACATCTTTTACTGGACAATGTAAAGGGGGAAAAATTGCTTGATGTTGTTTTTAGTTTAGCTTGCAATCAATCCAAATGAAGTACTTCAATCAAATGACAGGGTGTAAGTAAGCACAAGAGAGGTATTTTGTTCTATTTTGAAACAAATATGCTAGGATATTAAGCTCTTCCATTTGGAAGAATTTTAAAAATACATCAAATCACTTCCACCAAAACAGCTTTGGATCAATTTTAACACACTTGAACAATGTAATTATTAGTGATGGTGGAATTACTTATACGACCAAAAATGCCCCCACCTTGTATTTGGTAACATGTACTGGGCCTAGATGCAAAATCCATGAAAATTCCTCTCAAGTGCTCCTCATGAGGGATGTTCTGCATTTGGTAACGTTCCACTCGTGGCAAAACTTTTGAGAGGTAGAAAAGAGGGTATTATAAGCAATAAGCAGGATACACAGGAGACATTTTTGTCAAGGCAACATTAGAAATGACTTTAATTGCCTCTCACAATTAAGTATATTAATCATACTATGGCTGCATTCATATAAAACATTAAGCCAATGTTTTAACCATGTTTTAACCATGGTTTGTTGAACAAGCCAGAGTCTGTAAAGCAAAGTAATCATACTGTAGTTTATTTGGTTGGGTTCTGGTTTTCTTTCTTTCACTTCTTCTGGCAATACCTGAATGATATCTTCAGTGCCCCACTATCAGTAAATACCTGTTTTATTTATGCAGTTTATGGGGTTTGAAGATCTTGGAGAGTATTTTTCAAGTTGGGGGCAGAGAGCCTATATATTTGTGTGCAAAGCCTTTTTCCCCCTTTCTTTCTTTCTTTCTTTCTTTCTTTTTCTTTCTTTCTTTCTTTTCTTCTCTCTCTCTCTTTCTTTTTTTGAGGGTGTGTTTTGTCTCTGCATATGAATAATGTTTTTCTGAGGGATGTATTTGTGGAGTTCTGCAAGTATGTTTGTGCAGCATTTTGTATGTTTGTGAGAGTGGAGGATATAGTTTTATTGGGTATATCTATGTAAAGGGCTTTTTATGTGATGTTTGTGTTGCCTTTGTGGGGTGTTTGTGAGTTATTCATGGAGCTTGTGCCATGTATTTTGACTGTTCGTGTGCATGTATGTGTTTGAGTAGTACATGTCTTATGTAAAATCATTTTTGGAGGCAACTATGCAGTGCCATATTTGGAAGTCAGTCTTCATTTCTGTTTTGTACTCAAGATTCCTCAACACGTGACTTATTTTATTATATATTTGTTTATTTATTAGATATAAAATTATATCTTCTACATATTTCAGGCACTATATGTAACAAAAGCATTTCACAGCTTTTAGACACATCATTTGCTGTTCTGTTGCATTTTTCCTTTCTGTAAAATAGGTGTTTTCGATGTAAATCTGTTAATTTTCCAATTAGCAACAACCTGATAGCAACCATTTTCTGATCTGTCACACAACCCATGGCAACCATTTTGTAATGATGACCAGGACACTTTCTCAAAATGCCAAAAGAAACCATGTGATCCAAATCGGTGTGGACCCATGAACTAGCTGATGCCAGCTAAGTGCCTTGCATTTACCCAGCAACACAGGTGGGAATATATTTAACCAAGAAAAAGAATTAGTAATCAATGGTTTTTATCAATCCATTGTTTCCTTTGAGAATTTACAATTTTATAATAGGCAGATATTAAAGTCAAGCATCTTAATTAGATTAAAGCTGTGCTTTTAACACTGTAACATAGGATCTTTAACCCATGTTCTTCTTTCCACATGACATCAGTATAAAGTATAGGCATTCTGGCAATACAGTAGTTCATTGGGAATGGAAAGAAGTGTTACCATAAAAAATGAGAAAAGATGAGGACTTGCTGGGGAAGAAGGGAAAGCAAGTGAGAAATGTTAAGCTTTGAGAAGTGGCTCACTTTTTAGCTGCTCTTGTTCTACAGCTCTATGGAATAGCAAGAAGCCTGGTACAGGAAAACATCAAGAATAAACCAATAAACCAGGTTTCTGAGTTCAGACATAACTATAAACCACAGTTAAAATTATTATTATTATTATTATTATTATTATTATTATTATTATTATGTATCCTGCTCTTTTCCCAGAACTCAAGAGTGGTTTCACAATATTAAAAAAAAATACAAGGATTTAAATCAACACTAAACCTTGGCTTCAAATTAGAATCTGGAAATCAGCCACAGTATGTTTTTATCTTATTGTGATAAAGATGTTAAGATACACTACAATTATGCTTTAAAAAACCTGGCGTAGCCTTGTGTATAAGCCAATTTGAGGATGAAGGAAATTACAGTGGGGCCTCATTGCAGTGGGGTGCTACCATTAGGGACAATGGGGCTTCAGGTAAACCACCGTCCTGTTGTCCTTAATAGCAGCATGGCTATATGCACACACTGCCATTGAGGACAATAGTGGCTGTTTCTAATGGCAGTCCAGCCACATGCACACACCGCCATTAGGGACAATGGTACTTGAGGTTCTGCAGATTTTGATACCTGTGGGGGGAGGGTCTGGAATGGATTCCCGATGGATACCAAGGTTCCACTGTATAGTCAAACACATTTTCAGATCATCAGTTTAGAGAAAATGTGGTTTCTAAATAATCATTTCGGTTTATCAGGAAACTGGCAATGCTCTTCAAAAAATGATTCCAGAGGATACAAATGAAGATGCTTTCTATGTAGAAAAATAAGCTCTAACACTATTTCTTACATAATATTATGCTATTCCATTTAAAATGGGCATGCAAAAGTACAAGTGAATATTTCATGTGAATATTTACTTATTTATTTATCTTCTTGCACACTACCCTATAGGGTTTACATTTCTATGGTATTCTTCCTTTGGTCCACCATTGTAGATTTTTCAGTATGCAACTTTCAAGGACATGAAAGGGGGGACGCAAAAGTCATTGTCCTCAGTACAGCATGGAGTTAAGTGCTATTCAGCTCCCAGAAATAAAATCTTTTGGACTGTACTCTCTGTATCATTGCCCAGTAAGTTCCCTCTTCCTTCTCCCTTTTGCTAAAGTTTCACATCTTTCACAGAAACTTCCTTGGATCTAGAATCTCTAAGCCTTATCTATAATACTGCACCTTTGCAATTTTCCTTGGAGGGAAAAATACACTACTTGTTTATATTAAAAAAGACAACTTGTCAGCTCTGAAATATCTACCTAACTGCAAGCAGCTATATCAAGAAATATATTATCTAGTAAAGTCAACTTAGATATTTCATATGACCCTTCTGCCATTTTACCAAGTTTTGTATTTCTTCAGATGAGACATTGGAATTCAGCCATGGTATAAACAGATAAAACTTGGATATAGTTGCATGGGTTGGGTTGCATGATCATTCAGGGGGTTTATAAATCATGTTATATGAAGCTGTAGAGTGGGGAGGTCCAGTTCTCCTGTAGCACAGAGGCTTGAGCAACATAATTCTGGTTTATATGAAGCTACAGAAATTTGGCTTAATGTTGATTAGCAAACCAGGAAAATAAACCATAGTCATATCATTTTAAAATTTCCTACATGATTAACAGACATAAAACATGAGTCCCAGATTCAAACTTAACAGTGAATTCTGGCTTTAAACAAGGTAAGATCTTTGCACTGAGACCTGTGCACTGTGGAGAAGGAGAGAGACAAATGAAGAGTATTTAACCCTGATTTTCATTCACAGCTTCATGGTTTATGAAGGGTTAAGTGAAGCCCCAAACCATGATTTAAACTGAGGTAGATAGAAATGTGACACACTGAAATCTTTGTTTCTTCGAAGCTGACATAAGTAGAAGACACTTTGGATGAATTCTGCCAACACATCCAGAATAATTTCACTGATTATAGTGGGACAAATCTGAAGCAGCCTGAGGAAGCATATATATAAAAGTTCTAAGAATGTGTTCAGATTAGAAATTTCATGTGCAATGTTTGGAGAGGACTCTTCCTAGACTCAGCAAATCATTCTGCACCACATGCACCCAAGGAAAAAATGTTTACCTGGGATGGCCACAGTTAACCTTTTTTCCTTGCTGAGACGGTGCCCATGGAAGAATTCATTCATGGAAGGGGGGCCCCTCAAGAGAAATGATTCTGTGGAGGCGTGATCAGGGGGGGTTCTTAATAAAGGCAGTAGGTGAGTCCCTGAAGTCCTGGGATGGCTCTGATCACAAGGGGAAGGTGAAAATAGTCTTGCAGGAGATCCAAGAAAAAATACATACAGAAACAAAAGAGTTTTTTTACTTTAATTACTAAGCATTGATCCCTTGAATGACAATATCACATTGTTTTTCTCTCCCCACTCCCAAATCAACACCAACATATTGACACCACCACCCTACCATTACTACATCCCACAGAAGGACATATTTCTCAATCAGGTATGTCTTGACTGTATATTTTAGAAAATCATAATAGTAGCTGCTTAACTTGTGTCCAGTCAAGCTGAGCAAAAAAACACCTGCCATGTATAGTGGTCCACCGCTGGTTCGATAAGGCTTATTTTTATTGCCTACTTGAAAGTTCTAAATGTTTGGCTGCATGTTTGATACTGTTCTTGGATGCTGTCAAGAATCCGGCAGAATACCATTCATGGCTGTGTATGGCTTGGCAAGTCACAGGATGTGAAAACCTGAGATAAACCCTCTGCTTCCTTCTTCCTTCCAAATCACTTTCCTCCATTTATATTTTAATGATTATTCAGTATTTAGGCTCCATGCATACTTTTTTTGCATCACTGACAGTATTTGCATTTAACATTTACTCTGAACAGGTAGTAGTCAGATAATGATGGTGTCCTTATGCCTGGTGTCACCTGGTGTGGGAGAGGGGCTGCCAGGAGGGAGGCGGCAGAAGCAGCAGCCAAAAGCGCACACTCATCCCATCTCTTTTGCCGTAGCAGCAGCCTCCTCCTGAGGAGGGAGTCACCACCACCATGAAGTCTGGAGGGGCAAGCATACCCTTTTCAGCCTGCAGCAGAAGGAGGGCCTGACCAGGTGTCACCCTTCTTCTGATGTGTCACCTGGTGCGGACTGCACCCTCCACACCAGCCTAGTGAGACCACTAGATGCCCCAAACATTTTCAATCAGTAGAAATCTTGTTTAGATATTCATCAGAAATTTTCTCTTCCCCAATACCACCATCCCCAAAATAGTGGGCCTGTTGCTCACTCTCTTCTATCTGGTCCACATTCTCCCTGCTGAAAGGACAACCACAAAACTTTGCAAATCATGAACATTTGCATCTAGGTTTTTAATAAATGTACTGTATATACTTCATGTATAAGTCTAGAAATTTTTGTCAAAAATTGACCCAAAAAACCTGAATTGACTTATCCAGGGGTCAATGTCAGTACTGTACTTTAGCTCAAAGAGGAACCATCCCCTGGTGAAAGACAAGAGTGTAGTCTGTCCTGGAAGCACTGAACCCTCCCCACTCTGATTTCTCATCCATCCAGCATTTCATGTGAACACAAACAGTTATGCCTGCTGGAATTTTGTAAGTTCTTTGGAATTGTTTTCCTTTGCTTCATCCTTTAGATCCTTTGTTACATGCCCCTTGGGTTTTACACCTGACTTATCCACAGGTCATATCAAAATCCATAATTTTATCCCTAAAACCTGGTCTCAACCTATACATGAAGTTGACTTATAGTCGAGTATATACGATAATTCAGTTTTGAACATTTGTTCATTTTAACACATGAGGAGCACAGTGGATCAAACATAATTCTAAATGTATTTCAACACTGAAGAGAAGAAGGGGCTACTTTATCAGCACCATAGTTTATTGAAGAGATTGGTTCCCTTTGGATGTAAATGTGCTTCTTTGATACAGCTCCCTACCCCCATCCCAGCAAAAGTATATTTTGTAGTACGCAAAGCATGTACATTCAAGACATACAGAATATGCTGAAATGCCAAAAGGATATGATCTATAGCCATATCAAAAAGGACAAGATTATGAGCAGGTGGAATTTATAGCCAGGGTTTACATTTTGAAAAGCCACCGGATTTGTCCTCCCCATTCCCATCCTCATTATTCAAATATATATAACTTATATGTAATTCAGTGGATGACCTTAATTCAGATCAGGCCATTGTACTGTACTATAAAGATGACTGCATGCATACCTTTTCCTCTGAGTGCCACTGCTGAGCAGTATATTTGGTTGCTGTGGGCCCTGACTATGCAGGAGGAAAGTGTCTATGGTTGGCACGGTGGCTGATGCCTCCTCACTTACTTTAGGGCTGCCGATCTTGCTCTTTCCAAGTTTGCCTTTGCTCCGCCGAGACTGCTCATGATCAAACTCTAAGTCTTCCAGACGCTGGGTGAGGGCGAGTTTTTGCTGGATAGCCATCCGCAGCAAAGAGTTTAGAGTCTTCTTCTCATCCTCTGCAGCTGCCAATTGCCTCTGCATCTCATCTAGCTGTGTGACATATTCATCACACCTGGAGGGAAGAGGAACACAAGTGAGGTGTATGGAAAGGGAATCTTCTTGCCAATCAATTGTACTCTCCATAAACTCCTTCATGAATGTCAGCTGGACAGTTAGGGGTAGCAGTACAATTGTCAGCATAAACTAGCTAAATGGAGAGAATTGCTTCTAGCAGTAATTTATGGGATTACGGCAATTGGAAAAAATATTTCAAAAGCATCAGATGTGGTTGCCAGTCACCACTGGCTATTTCTATATGCAGCTTGGATCAATCTGATGTCACTCCATGGAATTTTTATATAAAACAGACCCATTCAATTGGCCTGAGTGAAGTGGCCATAAGTCATGTCTATAAGAGACCGAATCTAAACTCTTCTCCAAGCAGCAGAAAGTAACCAAACCCTGGGGACATACACAAGATATTAATGAACATGACATTAGTATGCTCTAAGAGATGCATTGATCTAAAGTACATTTGTGACCATCAGTTGTGTAACCTGTATAAAAGAAGTTTTTATACAGTAGTTCCTTAATAGATTAGCTTAAAACAGATAGAATAGCAAGATGAGGACAACAAGCAGCATAAGTCTACTGTAATTTCTTTCATTTCGCTCTATTTTATTTTAATTTTATTAAAATAGTTCTGTGTCACTCTTTATTAAATTAAATTTCAGGTTGATACACAAAACAACTCACACTTACCCACTCATCCTGATTAAGATTCTCAAGAGAGTGATCTCTTCGAGCTGAGATTCTATTCATTTGTGCTCAAGCAGAACACTCTGCTAATGTTAGCATGCCAGATAAGCTGGCATGTGCCTCCTGACACAGGCCAGCTGTATCTACAGCCATCTTTTTCCTCAGTACCTCACTCCCCAGGGTCTTCATGGCCAAGGCAATATGGGAAAAGTGTCTTTTGACAGGTAAGCAACCTCATTTCTATTGCCTAGGCCACCAAGATGCCACAAAGCCAGGCAATGAGGAAAGAAGAAGGTATAGATATTGCTGGCCAATGCTGGGAGGTGCACCTTGGATGGCCACCACCTCTTTGGGCAGCACACAAGTGTATCAAGTGCTCAGGCAATTCCAGTTGTGACAGGGAGGTACCTCTGGGCTACCTCCTTGTGCAAGCAACAAGAAAGTCAAACTTAAAGCAGAACAGTCTGCTCCATGTGTTGTTTGCCTCTATAGGATCCTGGCTTAATTTCCCATATTACTGTGAAATCTGAGATGGCCTGCCACTTTTATCCACTCTGCTTGCAAGAAGAGATGTGTGTGAAACTTTGTTATAGCAATTAAGTTAATGTGATGATGTAAAGATTGTAGCAAATAACAAAAAAATGGTAATGACCCAATGAAGTTATGAGTAGGCATGTTTTTTAAAAAGCCAAGACATTATGTCACTGTATTAGTCACTGATTGGAATGAAGCACATTTAATTATACTGAAAGCATAGCCTCTTTCCTTACAGGAATTCTCATTATGGTGGAAGCCAAGTGCTGTAGTTAAGTGACTCTGATACTATCGCTTATCAAGAGATCAAACTTCCTTGTTTCCAATCATGTAAATACTTTATCAATGGCTAATTTGCTCAACATATAAAAAAATAAATAAACCAGAGAGAGGTAATTATGGTGGCCTATTTAGATCCACTCTCACTTCTTTTCAACTATACTCACAATTCACATTTTGTTAATATATAACATCTGCTTCTTTATATGTTAACATCTGCACAGACTGTATATTCAAGAACTGGGTAACTCCAAAAAGACTCCGAAAGTAAGAAGCAATTAGTAAAAACTGGGAATTGCTTAATTTATTAATGTTTGGAGCTCACCACAAATCCAGCACTAAAAATATGAAAGAATATGATTAGAAACCTGTTATTTGTATACTTCTCTTTCTCTCTCTCTGCATTTTCAGCTACCTATGCTGCTGCTTCAAATTTAAGTAATATCATCAGAAATAAAGGCATAAAAAGTATAACTTTATTTCTTATATTACAGTGAATCCTTGCTATCTGCTGGGGTTTGGTTCGAGGACCCCTCGTGGATACCAAAATCCTTGGATGCTCAAGTTGCATTAAATACAATGGTATAGTAAAACTGTGTCCCTTACAAAAATGGCAAAATCAAGATTTGCTTTTTGCAATGTATATTTTTAATAAATATTTTCAAGCAATGAATGGTTGAATCCATGGATAAAGAAGCCATTGATATAGAGGGCTGACAGAACTCACAACACAGAAACTGGTGTATTCACACAGGAAGACACTACACACCAGTGAAGGAGGCTAAAATACTGCCTTAAATTGGCGACAATGGTTCTAGTACCTGGTTGCAAACATGGCTCTCAAGGATGAGAAGGTTGCTGCATCTTCTTTCAAAGCCTTCAATTCATTGCGCAGTTTAGTCATGGTTTCTGTCACCATGGCCTTCTCATTTTCATACTTATTCTTCAGATTGGCCAGGGCCACTTCAGCTGTCTGAAACAAAGACATGAGCACTTCATAGATTTGCAATGAACAGAAACTAAGATGACACCTAGGATTCTAAGTGCTCAGAGAAGATTTTACCAAACATAGACCATATACTCACATTTATACTGCATGTTGCTTGTGCATGTTGCTTGTTTTCATCTGGTATTATAAAATACAATTGTATTATAAAATACAATTGGCATGCATTACATGTCAAACATTTGAGGCCTTCTTTGGCTTGAGAGCTATAGCTTGACTGGAGCTTGAGAGAGACTTCATTTCCAATTTGTATGCTTCTTTTGCTACATTCTGGGCTCCAGTCAGGATAGTTTTGCAGATTTTTGGAAAAATATATACATGAGCAAAACTCATTTAACAGAGGCAACAGTGGGGGTGGGTGAATGTAAATGTGATGGTCAAGGGATGAAATTCCTGCATAATTCCAGTCTTCCTTCTTTACATGAAAACTGCTGAAACTAATACATATAAATCCTTAAATGTCTAACTGCCCAATCCTAATAACCATTGTGGCAAGAAATATAACCCTAGAATTATGGAGGGAAAGGTTGAGGCATCTTCATGAAATTCAAGAAACCTAGAGCCTTATTTCATGACCAAAGAAAGTTGAGAGGCAGAGAGAGAGAAATGTTATTCTCCTTGCCTCTCCTGATGCTGTTGTAACTCTTCTGTTCTCTTTCCTGAGAAAGATAGTCATAAAAGCATGCTTTTTGCCAAACAGATTTTTCCAGCATGACAAAAGACACACTTTCATGACCATCTCCTTTGGAAAGAGAAAGGGTATGAGGAGAGACAAGGAGAAAGCTTCTTCTCAGCTTTATTTTGTCATATGCTAAAACTCCTTCTTGCTGACTCTTTCCAATCTTAGACTAAATATGTCTGCTTTGGGTTGCCTTTTTGGGACATGGGCTAAGGGAATTAATTCCTCTTAAATTGTAGCACTGGATTGGTTGCAAAGCAGAACAAAAACGTACATGCAAATCTGTATATTTAATCCCATTCTATTCTAAAGATTTATAATTGCAAGCATGCTTAAAGGAACACGAAAATGTAAACTAACAAAACCAAGTTAATGTTAAGGAAAATGCAACATGGGATATACAGTGATAGAAATAAAACATGTATGTGAGAGTCACTATGACTAAGCAAAAGCAATTTAGAAGCCACACAGGTGTAAAAGCTAATGTAATTTAGCAGTCCTAAATGCCAAGGACAGAAATGCAGAGTGGATAATTGAAAACACCTGAGAATCGTTAAGTGGACAAGATGAAATGATGAAACCATTAATTATGGGTTGAGCTATGAGAACCAATCAAAATGGATGTACACGCCCACTGGGTGGAAACTGGCTAAGTGGGTGGTATTTTACAATGGCTATAATAATTGCTATGATTCCCAATGTATTTTTGTGGAGTAGTTTGGAGTAGTGTGGGTAGTTGTGGAGTTTTGTGAGTAGTTTGGAGATTGTGATTTGTGAGGGCATTAGTATTTGTATATAGTAGAATAAAGTAGATCTTTTATATGAGACTACTGAGTTGTCTGGTGTCTTGGGTGAAGATACAAGAGCCAGCAGGATCCTGGAGAAGTGTGAAGACTTCTGTGGAGCAAGAGTAAGAAGGCTTGGAGAGTTTGTCAGGGTCTTCAGCCTATTCTCTGAAACTCTGCTGCTTTAGAGCAAAGCTTTAACCACTGGCCAAAACTGGTCAGCGCCGGTGCATAACAAGGTGGTGAGTTAGAGCCAGAGGTGAAGAGCTACAACTCCCATCATCCCTGACAGTTAATTCAGTATTTGAACAAACATATCCAGTTAGTTCCAGCTAAGTAGTTCCACTCATTACTTAAGAGTTGACTTAACACATTTCCTACTGAGACAATGATCATCTCTAGTTGGAAATAACACTTCATTTTAGACCATTCAACCAGTTTCTTCAAAGGAAATTTGGATACAGAGGTCACAGAATAAAATGACTTAACAAATTCCTATTGAGACAATGGATCATCTCTAGTTGGAACTAGACCATTCAACCAGTTTCTCTAAAGGAAATTTGGATACAGAGGTCACAGAATAAAATGTTTGGTGAGAGATTAAAACAAAAACAAAAGAAACCCCACATTTTATGAGGAAAATATGTAAACATCCTCAAAATTACTCATTAGAACACACACATTAATCATTTAAGTGCAGATGAGGAATTAATAACAGTTTACCTGCTTGTTTGCTTTCAGTACCGCCCTGAGGGTTGCTATCTGCTCTCGTTTTGTACTCAAAAGGGACTTCAGTTTCAGTATTTCTTCCATTAAGGCTTCCTTGTCCTTATCAATCATAGGTACTAGTTCACGGGCTGCCGCACGCTGCCGGGATAGCTGCAGCGACCTGTCTACAGCCTTCTGCAAGTGCTTGATTTGGTCCCTTATTATGGCATTCAGGTTGTAAATATTCATTGGCTCTTTGCGAATGTCACTGGTGTCAGAAACGGGAGAGGAAGGAGGGGCTGTGATGACAGGAGAAATTGTGGGTGTCTTTGTTGGACTTTGTTCTTTGTTAAGTTCTGTTCCTTCTTTTGAAACCTGTTCAGTTGGTGTCCTGGCTTCTACGGGGGACGCCATTCCTCTCCTGACAAGTCGGGGAGACAGAAGCCCTCTTGGATCATCAGGTCCCTTCAGGCTTCCACTTCTAGTAACTCTGCTTTGTCTGTAATAATCCAACATAACCCTATTAGGAGTTTCGTTGTTACACAGACATACATGATGATAGAGCTGTGCAAGTTCTTCACTGAAAGTCACCAGCTCATCCTGAGCTGTGTTGAGGGTATTGTGGTTCTCATTTGCAACACCTGTAATTCTCTGCAATTCCTTTTCCATCTGCATCATTTTCTCATGGCTTTCCTTAGTTGACCTTTCCAGGTTTGTCACCTGTTCATCATATATCTGGATTCTACTCTCATATTTTGTCTTTTCTTCAGTGTAGTTTTCAACACATTTATTGTATTTTTCTTTTAAGGCTTTTATTTCAGCTTTGAGGTCAATCACCTCTGTAACAGCCACTTTGTATTTGCACTCTAGAATCTCTAAGCCATTAATGTCCACTTCATAATCATGGGTTTCTTCCCCAGAATCTTGGCCTTTCTCAAAATCTACATCTTTCAACTCTTTGTTACTCTGTAGGCCCCTCATAGCATTGACATGCTCTGTGAGCCTGTGAACCCGTTCATGTTGCTCAGTGAGTGCTCCCTTTGTATGTTCCAGCTGTGTCTGAGACTCCTGAAGATTGGCTAGGAGAATAGCTTTCTCACGCTCTACCTGCAATAACCCACAAAAAAGATATTAGTGTCTCAAATAAGAAATGATGGTAAAAAAACATAGGGACTCAATAACCATGGTAGCTGGCAGGGGAGATATCATGATCATGAGAGTGGTTTTCACAGGGTGAGGCTCATCTATTGCACTCTGTTTGTGCTGATCCTTGTAATTCTTGCAAATGCAGGAAACATGGTTGCACAATTTGTGGTAGTGGTAAAACTGTATTTGCACCTTACCCTGTTTTTATATGAGCCAGTATTGTGTAGTGGTTTTTGCAGTGGACTATTACTCTCTCAGCCTCAGATGGAGGCAAATGCAACTACCACCACCCCAGACATTTCTTGTATAGAAAACCCTGTAATAGGATCAGGGTTGTCATAAGTCAGAAAAGACTTGACAACACACAACAAAACAGGAAAAAATCTTAGTATGGCACTTTAGGTTTCCTGCAGAGGCAGATTTCTCTTCTAGTCTGATTGCTAAAGAATCTCATAATCTCCTCTGAGGTTTGGAGTTTTTTGAGGTTTTTTTTTTTGGGGGGGGGGTTAACTAATATATAATTTTAATGAATTATAATATTTATAATTTTAATAGGATGGTATTTGTATAAAATATATCCTAGTTTAAAAAATCAGCTTAAATACCACTGCATTGTTTTAAAAAAATGTAAGTGAAATTAAGCAGAAGTAAAAACATGGTGTAGTGCTGTGAGTGTTGGACTATGACTCCATAGACCAGGGTTTGATTCCCCAATTGGCCATGGGGAATCCTGGGCAAGTCAAATGCTCTCAGCCTCAGAGGAAGCCAAATGCAAACCTCCACTGAACAAATCTTGCCAAGAAAACCCCATGAAAGGGTTGTCATTAGTTGGAAATGACTTGAAGGCATACAAGAACACCAACAACAAAAACACCAAAACAAGAGATGCACAGCTTAGGAACTACTCAGAAGAGAGGGTGGAAAATAAACTTGTCTTTTCCATCAAATCTAAAAATTACTTTAATATAAAATTTCTGGGAATAAATCTGTTTTAATCTGCACCTCTGTTCGATTGTTATTCTTGTTGTTGCTTATAAAGCAACCATATTGCACTAAGAGTTGTTCATAATGCATCTGAGGAAGTAGATCAAGTGCATGAAAGATCATGCTACAACTTCCTTCGCACAGTTAGCCTCAAAAGCACTACAAGATCCCTATGCATTCTGATATTCCAGGTCAACATGGCTATGTCTCTGAATTCTAAGAGCTGTACAGTAAAACAGCAAGAGAAAAATAAACAATCCTTCCATTCCTTCTTCAGTTTTCAAAAATACCTTTGTGTCATCAAAACATTGTCAACTATTTTTTTTAAAAGCTAGAAAACTTTAGTGGGAGGTTTAGTTACATATTTTAATTCAAGATATTAAAGAAATGTCAATAACCCAACAGTGTAAAATTAAACACACATATACACAAATGAGCCATATCAAGCGCAAATTGTTTGATGAGAAATAATAAAATCAAGCTTAATGACTTTGCTACATCATGGCCATCACCAATTTAAAACCCTAAAAACATACAGGATTTTAATTTATGGGAATGTTAGGTGGAGATATAATTAGGAGCAGCGCTCTTGCTTCAGGCAATAATCTTGTTAGTGTCTATGTCTGTTTTACCGTTGTCGTGCTCAAGCTACACAGAACCCTACATCGACAAGCTACCTACCACACAGCAGTAATCTGTACACTGAGAAAAAGTTAATATTTTTCATGCAAAAAAACTTTTAAGCTCTACTCAAACTATGGAGAGTGTGGAAATATTACATTTTTTAAAATATCTAAATGACAGCTGCTAGAATTGCCACGCATGGTGAGTTCCAAAGGATAACTTTTCTAAGCTCTGGATTCATGTATACAGCATATTATATGAAACTTCTTTTTAATAGTTAAAGTCATGTGTTACCTGCATGAGTTGTTGCTTCAGTTTTTGCATTTCAGAGATGTTAAGCTCACTGAAGAGATCAGAGACTGGGTGCAGAGACTCTCCTTTCCTAACTGTGGGAGTCCGAAAGTCACCATTCAGTTTCATGTGGGGTCCATGAATGTGTCCATTCATTTTCTCATCATTATTGGGTTCATTCCCATCCTCTCCAAATTTTAATCCATCTACTGAGATATTAATATGGTTATTATACATACTATCATTTAGATTGATATACTGGGAAAGTTCCTTCCTCAGATTGTTCTTTTGCTCTCTTTCATTCTTTAATGTCTCCAAGGCTTCCTCTAGTTGATGTTCAGCAATTTCCTTTAACCGAATGGCATCTTCTAGCTGGCTATTAAGCAATACAGTTTCTTCTTCAAACCGTTTTATCTCATGTTTCAGACCTTCATATTCAACCTGGATTAGATAAGATAAAGAACATTCATAATACTAAAACTTGGATCAATAAACATCTTGCCATTTGTTGCATCTGTTGAATGAAGGAACCAAAAAAGAAAAGACTGTATGTGTATAGAATCATTGAGTGAGAAAAGGATTAAGGTATTACAGACTGCATATACTTCTGGAGAGATGTCTTGCGGCTTTATCACACAAGACTAGAAAAGCAGAATTTTAACAGGATAAAAGTGTCTCTGGGTGGTACTTATCAAATCATATACCCATCTTGCCGCTGCCTTGCACTCCATTCCATTACTGTGGTGCACCTTTTCGTTGTCAGGCAAAACCCATCAAGAGGTTCTCAATCTTGCTGCTATTCCATTATTGCCTTTGTACAATATGTCCCTTCTGCTGCAGTTCCACTTCTTAGGAGATTATCACACGGAGGCTTACAATCCTTAAATCGTGGCTAGGTCGTCCCTAAAGCACAAGGGTGTGATTGCCGTTTGAGCTTGTGTCATGTGATTAGATCGTCATGGAGGCGTCCCGTCATTAAAGTGTTTGCAGAGCCGCCATTTCTCTGCATAACCGAATTTCCGTGAGACAAGCATGACCAGTGATCACACCTTCGTGCTTTAGGAACGATCTAGCCACGTTTTAAGGATGGTAAGACTCTGTATGATAATCTCCTTAGTCATGTGATGTGGTGGGCATGATTTTGCTCCTCTCCCCTTCACAACAACTGACACCATCCCAAAGCCAGCTGCTGTGTGCACATTCACACAGCAGCCCACTTCAAGAGGTATTTGGCAGCTGTAATTTCTTGTCCCTCCCCCATCCGCTTCCTCCTGAAATACGGGACTACTGTGTGAGTGTGCACACCATAGCATCAAGCTTCAGGAGGGGGGCAGAGCAGTGATCGCAACAGCCAACACCTTCCCAAAGCCGACTGCTGGGTGCACATTCACAAAGAAGCCAGTTTTGGGAGGCAGTTGGTAGCTGTCATTGTTTGTTCCCAAGCTCCCCCCCTTACTCTTGGAAGGCATCATTTGGTAGTACCAAAAACTGACTGTGACCATGGATCACCAAAGCGCTTTCATGGGGGAAAGTGTGATAAGAAATTATGCCAAATTGGTATGATTGCATTCTTAAACTAGCATGATTGTGGTGGGAAAGCAGGCTGGTGTGAGAAACTTCTTAGTTTCAGGACTATCCTATAACAGAATCAATATTCTCTATATAAAGATTGCATTGTAGAAGTTAAATAGGCTTGCACATTTTCCATGGTAACAGAATAAACATTTCATGTCTTAACAAAAACATTTTGATTTTTAAGTGTATCATCACCCTTATGTATATCACCACATTTAAAAAAAAATACAACGAACAGTCAATTGTAAGAAATGGGAGGTTTGAAAGATTACATTGAAGTTTATAAATATTTCCTGGAAAATATACATCCATAGTGTTTAGTTAAATGTGTCGATATTACTATATCATGAGAGAGTGTTGGTTTTTTGCTAACCGCAAAAGAAATACAAATTATTTCCTCTGTGGTAGAATCAGATTACTAACACAATTACTGTGTAATGAGTAAGCTCAGAAGGTAATCAGATCTTTTTTATTTTAAAAATGACAGCAATTTACAAAGTTGCAAAAAAGGAAGCGAAATGAAAAAATACCTCTTTTTTATTTTAGAAAGCCAAACACATTCTGTGTTTACTATATACTATCTATGTTCATTATAGAATAGAATGATGTATGATATCAATTATTTCTAAATATAGTTTGGCAGCCAAAGAACTATTTTAGGCACGCCTAAACAGGCTTGCAAATCCCAGTGGGATTTTGACTTTATTGCTCTCTACAGAAGGCGCCCCAATACCATTACTGTGTAATAGCATGAACTGCTTTTCAACTTCCTTCTGTTTTTAAAGTGTGTACTCTCACAGTGTGTTTGCATTTTCTGTTTGGGAAAGAAAAATTCAAAATCCCATCAGCCACACAAGTTGCTTCTTTGGTCCTAGCCACTGCAGTTTCTGATAACACTGACAATCAATAAAATCTATGGTTCCCCAAAAGAGAAAGACTATTGGCCTTTCATATTTGTGGCTTTGACTTTTGTGGATTTGATTATTTGTGGATTCGATTAATATGGTCTCTCTAGGAATCTCTAGGTCATCCAGTGTGACTCTGTCAGAAGGTGATCATAGAGTCACACTGGAAGACTTAAAGATTCCTACAGACTTTTCCTCTAGGCACTTTTTAGTCCTCCAGTGCAATTCTATAGTTGATTTCTGCTGGATGTTTGCTACAGAGTTGCATTGGAAGACCTAGAGAGATTCCTGGAGAGATGTTCTCTCAGGTTTAAAAAAGAGCTTTTTTTATTTGTCTCCTCCCCCCCCCCCCCCACACACTTTTACAGAGACCCTGTGCCCCTAATCCCAGCAAATGTGGAGGGTCCAATGTACACAGCATGCACAGTATAGTGGTAGAAATGTATATAATAGATAGGAAAAAATTCTTGTGTATATAATCACCATGTAGTTATGTGCCTCATTAAAAGGAAGAGGCTTTACATCCTTAAGGTAATTTAACAATCATACACACACACACGTTGACAGAACTATGCATCACACACTATACATACAGTAGAATGGCACCAAAAATTGCCTCTCCAGAATTCTCTCCCCACTCATATTTTTAAAGAAAAAATCCTATATCCTCTACTGTGACATAACGGGCATTTCCCCACCCCAACTCCACTTTATTGACTGATGCTGATGGGAGACAGGGGAATGAATGAGTCATTCTATTTATGTAAGGCAATGGGGTAAATAACTGGGAGCAAGGTGAATGTGTCTCCAATCATGATTTCCAGAAGTCAGATTCTGTTATCTTATATGTCAACACCAGTTAATACTGAAAGCCTGACAGCCTGAGCTCCATGTTGCAAGAAGGCCACAGAATCACAGGATTAAGGGACCACGAACACCATTCAGTCAAACCCCTGCTATGTAGGCACACCAATGATTCAGCCTGTCTGCACTGATAGTCATCAGATCCCAGGGTCACCCTTTGAAATGGACATTGCTCCTCAGTGTGAATAATGATACCATCAACGCTTTTATTCCTTTTCTCTGATTGCCAGCGACTGTATCAGTTGGGGCAGGGGTAGGCAATCTTTTTGAGCCAGGGGCCAGGTTGCTGTCCCTCAGACAACTGGGGGGCTGAAGCCAAAAAAATAAATAATTAAATATTTTTTTTAAAAAAATTAAATATATAAATAAACCAGGACAAATGTAGGACAAAATTTTCAAATGGAAGACACTTTTTAAAAAATTTTTTGCTGATTTAAAAAAAATGTTAATGTAAATGCATGTTTCTGAGGCTTCTATAGACAATTGCCCCCCAAAGGCCCCGGCAGCAATCGGCGGCAGGACCAGGCTGGGGCCGGTCCCAAGGCCTTGCCGGGCCGCATCCGGCCCGCGGGCCACAGGTTGCCTACCCCTGAGTTGGGGGTTCTGGAAGCTGTTGTTCAAAAGGTAACTTTTCCAAAATCTGTCTCTATGGACCCTCCCTTAAACAGTATCTTCTGTTATTTGTAGATATGAACAGGTATTGATATACATACAGTGCGCCCACGTCCTACACAGTAATGGGGCGTAATGGGGAGTAATGGGACATGTGCCTGTTCTGCGTGCGCGCCGCCACGAGCACAAGCCCATTTACTTTAATGGGGCTCAAGCATATGAGGAATTTCCCTTATGCGGGCGGGGGTCTGGAACGGATCCCCTGTGTAAGAGAAGGGACCACTGTACTGTATTTGAAAATGGTATATCATTCACTGTTATTGTTATTCTAAATCTCTTATCTATCTGTGCTTACCTGATTCTGTTTCAGCGTGGAAACCAACTTTTGCAGAGTAATATTTTCTTCTTCAAGTTCTGTATAGTCCTGAAGGAGTCTTGCCTCTCTAAATTTATATTCTCTTATTTCATCTTTCATCCGAATTCGCTGGAGTTCTGCCATTTCATTGCTCTGAAAAGAGGGGGGGGGGGGAGAGAATAAAACATTTACCATTTCTTTTTCAGCAAAACAAAAGTCTTAATTTTATGTGTTGATGGAATACACTAAAAAATAAAATAAAATCATTTCAGAATATCCATCAAGCCAGCTACATTTTGCCTCATTGACTCATCTCTTATATAGCATACCAGTAGATATCCAGATGTAAGTAAATGCAGAAAATGAAGAAGAAAAGGAATACAGCCTTAAGGTTAATGTTCCCCCTAACCCTAAATACTCACTACATCCTCTTTCTCTGCAGAGTTTAAGCATCTAATTATTTTTATTTACTGGATAAAGGTTTCAATCAAATACAATTACTAAGTATTCTTCTTTCAGCACTGCTTCATTTCTAAGGGAATAAAGGAGATCAATGAGTAATAGAGTCTGTCCCATTAAGATAAGTACTAACAACCTTGAGAAAGGAATACAAATTCCATCCACACATTTGCAAGATGAGAAAAGGAGTATGTGTTGCATATAAAATATTTATCTAAAGAATAAGAAGAAAACTGTTTATGTTCTAATGAAAAATGTATGAAAGTGGTACCATATAGGAATGATCCTGGGCTTACATCTCAACACTAAAGTGGCATCATGTTCTGCATTCTGCAGAACAGTAACTTGCTGTGTAGAGTATGATACTCTAACAAAAAGATCTCTAACGAGAGATCTTAACTGTGTGTCAGAATCCCGGGCCATGATTCTGTCATGACTGGTATGGTTTATTGGGAAGGATGTATGTATCCAATATGAACATTATTGAGTACTGAAATAGTTGCATGAATCATGTATGGATCCTGTGTATGGGATATAGCAGAGTGAACAAATAGTAGGAGGCCAATTGGTAAGCAGAGTGAAGGGGTTTATAGTGTTATGATTTCATTCCTCCTGCAGCAATGCTGGTATGCAGGGGAAGGAAGAACTACAATCCGCCCTTCCCTTACGCGGGGATCCATTCCGGACCCACCCTCCGTGTAAGTAATAATAATAATAATAATAACAACAACAACAACAACAACAATAAATATTTATTCATATTCCACCTCTTCCAACTGAGGATTGAGGCAGGTAACAACAAAGAAAATACAATATACAACAATAAAAACAACAAGCCCCACAAAAACCCGACCCAACCCTCCCTCCCAACTATAAAATTAAACAGTAAAAAAAATGTTTAAAAAGTACACAACAATACATCAAAGTTAAAAACAAATCACAAGTAAGAAAAATAATAGAAGGGGGATTCAATTGGTTCTGGACATTATCAATCGGGGAAGGCCTGCAGGAAGAGAAAGGTTTTTGTCGCCTTTTTAAAAGCCTCAAGTGAGGATAATCGGCGAATCTCTTCCAGCAAGTTATTCCAAGTTTTTGGAGCGGTGACAGAAAAGGACCTCTGGAAGGTCACCACCAGTCTGGTCTTTCTAGATTGTAAGAGGTTTTCCCTAGAGGATCGGAGTGTACGGGAAGGATTGTATGGGAGGAGGCGTTCCTTCAAGTAGACTGGACCCAGGCCATGTAGGGCTTTATAGGTGATAACCAACACCTTGTATTGTGCCCGGAAGCTAATAGGCAGCCAATGTAGTGCCTCCCTGGATGAAGATTAACCATCCATTATGAAGCCAAGCTCTCCCTCCAGTCCATCTGCCTTGGTCCAGGCCTTGGAGGTAGAGAGGAACTCCTGGACCTCATCCCCTTCCCCACCACTACTCCCTTCTCCTTTTGTGTAGTGTCTTTTTATATTGTATGCCTGAGGGCAGGGAACCGTCTAATTAAAAAGACTGTATGTACAGTGCTGTGTAAATTTACAGCGCTTTATAAAGGATGATGATGATGATGATGATGATGATGATGATAATAATAATAATAGTGATTTTAAAATAGGTATAATATGGTCGAACTTGGATTTTCCGGCAACCAGTCTGGCTGCCACGTTTAGTATCAATTGGAGTTTCCGGACATGGCACAAAGGTTGCCCCATGTAGAGCGCATTGCAGAAATGAAGGCAAGAGGTTACTAGAGCATGTATGACCATTTCTAGATCCCGTTACTCCAGGTAGGCGCGCAACTGGTGTATCAGCCAAAGCTGATAACAGGCACTCCTAGCTGTCACATCAATCTGAGAAGACAGTTGAAGCGACGAATCCAGGAGCACCCCTAAGCTGCGGATGCAGTCTTTCAGGAGAAATGTAACCCCATCTAGAACTGGTGAACTTATCTCCGTACCCGGATTGGGGTTACCTATCACGAGTACCTCCGTTTTATTTGGATTCATCTTAAGTCTATTTTCCCTCATCCAATCCATTACTGACTTCAGGCAGTCATTCAGGGGGGAGATGCCCTCCTTAGTCACTGAAACAGCCCGAGACATAGAGAAATAAATTTGGGTGTCATCAGCATACTGATAACACCTCACCCCATGTCTCCTGATTGTCCTGGACTGCAGCCAGCACACACAGACACACGCCAATAAGGAAGGCAATTAACTATGGAGCTGGAAGTAATCCACAAACCTTGCAGGGAGAAAGCAAACCGAAAGCCAAGCCGAAGTCAGGATAACAGAGGTCTCAATAGTCAGTCCAGTCCAGGGTCAGGTCAGCCAGAAGGTAGCAATAGTCCAGTCCAATCCAAAGTCAAGAGTCAGGGCAACAAGGAGTCAAGATACAGGGAGCAGTCACACCAAAGGATCATGCAATAAACTCTGGCACTGAGTTGGTGTATCTCTGCTCATTAAGTAAGAGAAACGCTTCCCCATGCCACCTGAGGCTGATTTGCTAATTGCTTCTCAACAATTCTCTGGGATCTGCACCTGCCAGCACTTTCAGCCCTGCGTTGTCTATAGGAGGGAACCTTCAAGCCTGGCTCCTCCCCAGAGTCACCACTAGGCTGCTGTACCACCAGAGGAATCCCACCAGCATTAGGACCTGGCTGAGCCACCTCCTCTGGGGCTGGGAGATCAGGGCTGGATTCTGGCAGAGCAGGATTAGCACCTGGTGTAGCCTCAATTACCTCTTGATCTGGAGGAGCCGCATCCTCCTCCTCATCTTCGGAGACCTGCTCTTGGCTGGCCATGACACTGATGATCTCACCCAGCGGCTTCATGTAAATATTAAACAGCATGGAGGACAGAATGGCGCCCTGAGGGATGCCAGATGCCAGCTCTTTCGTAGAGGAGCAGCTGTCCCCCAGCATCACCATCTGGAATCTGCCCGAGAGGTAGGAATGTAGCCACTGCAAGCCAGAGCCAGCGATTCCCAACTCTCTCAGGCGTTCCAGAAGGATACCATGGTCTATGGTATCGAAGGCCGCTGAGATGTTCAAGAGCACCAACAGGGCCACACTTCCCCTGTCAATGCACCGACGGAGATCATCGACCAAGGCCATCAGGGCAGTCTCCACTCCACATCCTGGCTTGAAGCCAGTTTGAAATGGATCGAGATAATCGGTGTCATCCAAGACTGCTTGGAGCTGGTTTGCAACCGCCCTCTTGATCACCTTACCCAAGAAGGGAAGAAGAGATACTGGCCGATAATTGTTTTTGTCCAGGGGATCAAGGGAAGGGGAATTCCGTGTATACTCAAGCCCCATTTTAATGAATAAGAAGCCACGTATGATGCGGGCGCACTGTATTAGCATTTGTTTTGATCAAGATCAAAGGCCAAGCTCCAACAATCAGAAAGGCAGGCTGGACAGTTTGCATTCTAAAGCTAGGGTATGAGACAGGAATTTTCAAATCTGGCAAAAACCCTTTACAGGTGACATCTGTCTTGATGTCCGGAATAAAAATCTTTTGTTTTCTATGACACTAAGATGTTTTCCTGGTTATTGGGAACTCAGACCACTGGTTCTGACACTGTGTTGTGTTGATGAACTTCAGTGGAAGTGTGCTTCTGCACAAAACATTTGACTTTTCCCTTTAATTTTCTTACTCTTATTTTGAAAATTGTATTTACGTGTTTCAATTATATTGCTTTGGACAGGATCCATAGTTTTCATGACATTTTCAAAGGGTCTTCCATCCTCTTGTAGGGGAAAGCTCATGTTCCTCTAGAGCAGTGGTTCTCAACCTGTGGGTTGCCACCCCTTTGGGGGTCGAATGACCCTTTCACAGGGGTCGCCTAAGACCATTGGAAAACACATATTTTCAATGGTCTTAGAAACCAAGACGAAAATAATTTTATGGTAGGGGGTCACCACAATGTGAGGAACTGTATTAAAGGGTCGCAACATTAGGAACGTTGAGAAGCACTGCTCTAGAGAAAGGGTTATTATTTCTAGGGGTGCATCTATACTGTATAAATAATGCAGTTTGACAACACTTTAACTGCCATGGCTCCATTCTACAGAATCCTGAGATTTGTAGTTTTGTGAGGCATCAGCACTCTTTAGCACAGGAAGGCTAAAGATCTTGTAAATCTACAAATCCCTGTATTCCGCAGGAAGGAGCTACAGCACTTAAAGTGGTATCAAACATCATTGTTTCTACAGTGTAGATGCACTCTAGGGAAGGTTAGAGGAGCATGTCCCCTAGTGACTAAACAGACAAAATTTAAGCAACAGAAATCCATTATTCTATCATTAAAAAGAAAAGATTGCCAAAGTGCTGTCTCAGAAGGTCCCTTTACAGGGCTGGGAGGAGGAGAATCAATCATTTGGCCTGAACTGGATTGACATGTCATTAAAAAGCTTGCTTTTCAGTCTAACATTCATAGAATCATGGCCAGAAGGGCATCCAGTCCAACCTCCTGAAAATGCAGGAATACAGAATTAAAGTATTTCCAACCAAGGCCCATCCAGGCTCTGTTTAAAAACCTCCAAAGGAGGACACTCCACCATTCTCTGAATCAGTGTGTTCCATGGTCAGTCTTACTTCTCTCATCTATATTTTTATTCTCTATGGCAGGGTACGGACCGCCACTTTGCGGCGGTTTGCCGCCGCCGCCAGTAGGTCCGCGGGGGAGCCGGAGCCTTCAGACGGCCCGACTCCCGCGCGGACCGAAAAAAGAAGCTCCAAAATGGAGCTTCTTTTACCGTCGCGTTTGCGACGTAGCGAGGTGCCAGGGGCGCGCTCGCTACGTCACAAGCGGTGCGACACGTCTGGACGCTGTGCGTCCAGTACGTAAAGATGGCGGCGCCCGTATGAACAGGGCGCCGCCATCTTGTACGTATTCAATACGTACTAGGGTTAGGGGGGTGCGGAAGCACCGCCCCTTCCTAACCCTAGTACGTATTGTATACGTACTATTTGGCGGTCTGTAAACCGCCCAAATATATTTTCGTTCTGCTCCCCTTCCCATCTACAACTAGTCTCTGAATCTGTAAGCCTGAGGAAATAAAGAAATGTTTCCAATTACTATTATGAACAAAAGGAATGGTTTTATAAAATAAGAAGCACTGCTTAAATGTATTTTTAATCTCTTGTCATCTGTCTTGTGATTTCAGGATGTAATGGGTAAAGAATAATTTTTCTCTTACTCTGTCAAAAATAGTAAATGCAATAATTTGTTTGTGCTGCTGCTCTTTTAATGAATTTCAGCTACATAATATAAATTAGCTGTAGCTACTCCTTCAGCTTTGTTGATTTTAAATATTAATATGATAACGGATCAAAATCACTCTGCATAAAGACTTCTACAAAATGACTTGTACAATTGTTTCACAGAGAACATACAGTGCTCACTGGAAACATTCTGGCTACTGAGAATACCTGCATTGTGTTGGAACAGTTTCAGTATTAAGTGTTACATCATCTTTGATATCTACACTAAAAAAAAAAAAGACCTTTTCACATTTATTGAATAAGATGATTCCTATTTTACCAGGGCTTAGATAAAAATAATATGATGGATAGTGTTTCCCATACATTTATACACTTGCTGGAATCAAGAAATATAATGAGGCGCTGTATGCCATTTTAATTTCTGCAACATACATGTGTGTCTTGCCTTTCCACAAAACACTGTTTTGGTATGACCAACACAGTTTTTCTAAATACAGGGAGCTAAGAAAACCATGAGGAGTTCCAATTTCCTCCATGTAAGGTTTTAAGCAGGTCCAAAGAATATAAGATTCCATTGCCATCTTTCCAGTAATGTAGGCGCATTACAGACCGCCTGAAACCGTCGGTCTGCCGTCACCGTCATTAGCAGCGCCGAGGAGCCCCAGCAGCCAAACCACGAGGCTCCCCCCCGCTGCAAAAAGAAACGCCAAAATGTCGCTTCTTGTTGCAGTGTGCTAATGATGCCGCAAGGTGCCAATGGCGCACTCGCAGAGTCATTAGCGCCACACGGACACTAAGCGTCTGCTACATCTAGATGGCGGTGCCTTGTAGAATGGGCGCTGCCATTTTGTACATCCCCAGGACATACTAGGGTTAGGGGCATGTGTAAAGCATGCCCTTTCCTAACCCTAGTACATCCTAGGGGCGTACTTTACACCCGTGCGGAACAGGCCAATATTAGTTAAATCCAACATTAAGCATGCACTCCTACACACTTACTTGGCAGCAAGTCCCACTGGATTCAGTGAGCCTTTCCTCCAAGTAAATACACAAAGGGTCAGGCTGCCTTGAAAGCAAAGATGCTGGATGCTGGGCATGAGAATCTTGGGAAAAAGTACATCTAAGAATACACTTGACAAGCTGAAGAACTAACAGTTCTGCATGACCCATCACCCTCGAAGACTGCTGGATCAGCAAAAATGAGTAACACCACAAGAATAACAGAGGGAAGCAGGGATGGAACACTGGCAAGCTACTGTAGAGAAAGACAAAGACAAAGGCCTGAATTTGGTTGATCAGTCACTTTTTATCTAAAGGGCATCACATTTGCAGACTGTTAGTGAGCATAACTCCTCCTAACATAGAGGTTACACAATGTAAATATTCAGCCTATGATGAACAATCCAGGCATTTTCTGAGTGCACTTTGGCAAAACATTTTAGCCCCTATAGAGAAGACAGACTTATGAATTACTGTGTCTGTCAACCTAAATGTAATCCTTCATCTTAAACTAAAATTCTACAAATATTTTATTTTGATCCCTTGACTCTATATTTTGCCAGTCAATGGAAAAGATTGCTGTAATGTGGTTACTGATAAATATGAATTTAGACCAAAAAATTTTTCATTTAAAAAGTTGAAGACCATGATTTGTAATATAAGATGGGAAACCGAGAATGTCTTTCCTTGAAATATGCACATCTACAATGCTACAAATATGCTCAAGTTAAGTTTGTTGCCATGTTTAGCATTCTCATTTACAATATTCCTTCAATCAAACCACTCTGCACACATCAATACATCCAAGTACACGGATGGCATGAGATAAATAAATGATGATAATGATGATAATAACAGCAAAAACATATTCAATAAGAACAATGTATCTTTTCCTCAAAAACAAGCAAAGTGAATACAATCTGCCCGTGCCATATGTGGGCTTGCCATCTGCGGACTTGAGCTCATGTGGACAGCAAGCCCGGGGGGACAAAACGGGGTGTGCGGTCGCACCACTATTAAAATCAACGGGACTTGAGGTCTCGTATTTTTTTGCATACACAGAGGGGAAGGGGATTCAGAACGGATCCCCTGTGTATACAAAGGGACCACTGTATAATCCCCCCATCTACCGTCCTTGCACTGCAGACATTCAAAAATTATTGATCTGTGATGGTGAACTTATGGCTTGCATGATAGAGATGGCACGCGAAGCCATTTTTGAGGGCACGCGGAGAGTGAGGAAGAGGAGGAACAGGTGCGCACTTGTTCCTCCTTTTCCCGGGCCTTCAGCTGTCTCCAGGGAGGCAACTGAAGGACTGAGAGGGCTGGAGGGAGAGGAGGAGCAGGCATGCGCCTGTTCCTCCTCTTCCTCCCGCCTTCCTGGGTCTTAAACTATCTCTGCGGAAGTCCCGCCCCAGAAGGCAGAGGTCCTGCCCCCATGCCATTCTGCCTCCTGGCACTGGGTGACACCCAGTGTGGGAACACCTTTCAGTTTGGCTATTTGGTCTCTAAAAGATTTGCCACCACTGACTTTCACTGAATATTGCTGAGGTCTAGACCTAGTACAGACATCTTCATCAGTAATTGGGTACCATCAAATGATATACCATATTTTCTGGCATATAAGACAACTGGGCGTATAAGACGACCCCCCAACTTTTCCAGTTAAAATATAGAGTTTGGGATATACTCACTGTATAAGACTACCCCTCTTCCAACACACACCAAATAAAAATTAAAAAAATCAGATTTGATTTCAATATGGTAATTTTAATCCAAATACTTATGACATGCAGGTACTTAGCAGGAAACCTTGTTGTATACAAAGCCTGCTTGGATTGGTCAGCTCTCCCTGCCTGCCCAGCCCTCCCTGTCTCCAAGAGTATCAGAACAGTAGCTGCTTTCATACGATCGCCACATATGGCGGGGATGTGCCTGCGGCCATTTTTGAGCTCCCTCCACCATATGCGGCAACCACAGATTCTCCAGTCTGCCCTATAAGGTGACACCCAGCGTATAAGACGACCCCTGACTTTTGAGAAGATTTTCCTGGGTTAAAAAGTAGTCTTATACGCCAGAAAATACAGTAAATGTGTAAAGAGACCAGTGGAGATCCATCAGAGATACCTAACACACAAAATAAATTTCAGTGGAGATGGTCAAAGTAACAAAAAAGCAAAGGGTTTCCATGAATGAGTGATACAAGCCACGACTTTCCTCTTTTCTTAACAAATAAGTGCAACTTCACCTTTGGAAGCAAACAGAGTCAGGTAATAACTGAACCACTTTCCTTGTTCTCCTGACACAGGTACTAATATAAGTACTGGAGAAGGAAGCAGAAAATTTAAAATGTAGTGTAAATAGCAATGTGTCTGCTCTCTGGCACACGTTGATCTCTCAGCAAACAAATTATGAACTCAACAGACATACTGGATTTAGAATAATATGTCAATATCAAACAGCAGCAAATGCATTCAGAATTTAACATAGGCCTTACTCCTTTAAAAAAAGAGATGTAAGTAACATTAGTTTGGGTCATGCATAATAAATAACCATTCTGGGGAGGTAATGCAGGTGTGGTCTCATGATTTATCAAATTTTGTGGGTTTTCCAGGCTAAGAAATGCCTTTTTTTCCTCTCCTGAGCCTACAATGGCCCAAGGAGAGTTTTAAAACGTAGTGAAATTGCACACACACACACACACACACACACACACACACACACCCATATTGCTTAGGGGAACACTGGGGGGGTCATTTTTTTCCAGGGGTGTGGTGTGAGTTGGCATAGTGATTTGAGTGTTAGTCTATGGCTCTAGAGACCAGGGTTCGATTTCCCTCTCAGCCATGAAACCCACTAGGTGACCTTGAGAAGACACTTGCTCTCAGCCCCAGTGGAAGACAATGGCAAACCTCCTCTGAACAAAGCTTGCCAAGAAAAGCCCCATGACCTGAAGGCACACAACAATTTGAAGTGTAATTCTCCAGAGGGCACTGGATGGCAGCTGCTCACCTGATTGAGGCTCTATAGGCTCAATCATACATTATCATTCATATAAGATAAAGTTTGTATAGTATATGCTGTAAAGGTACCAGATCCTGTCTGATTTTGGAAGCTAAGCAGAGTCAGCTCTGGTTCATACTTGGATGGGAGACTATGCCTCTAAGGAAGTAGACTCAAGTCTACAAAAGCTCATATTACCAGCTTCTTTCTTTCATTTTAAGACTGTTTTAACTGCCCTGGCTCAGTGCTAGGGAATCCTGGGAATTGTAGTTTATTGTGGCACCAGAAGGTTAAATGTCTCATAAAACTACAGTTTCTACAAAATATCAAAATTACAAATGTTTCCATATACTTGCCACCTACTCACTTTGCTGTGTATGTCAGCAAAAAGTAGCCCATTGTTTGCATATCACTGTTCTGCCAGGCCTCCCCATGCTACATCAAAATGCAAATGTTGGGGATTCGAGAACATAGGGGCCTAAAGACTAATGAGTCTTAGCACAAGGCATGCATACTTTTGTAAAATGAGATTTTAATTTAAACTTTTGGATTTAAACTTTTGAAAGTTGCCTTGAATCTCATCCTGGGAGAAAGATGGCATATGAATCAATCAATCAATGAATGAACCAAGACAAGAGTAAAGTAACACCTCTTCAATGGAATAAAATAATTTATCTGGATATAATGTGATTATATCCAGATAAATGTCATGCCTTTAATAAATAATTTCAATACCATGCCAGTAAGAAATAAATCACTTTCATCAAAACAATTCTCCTATTATTTAGGATCTGGAATTATTTTCCTGGTTCTCTTATCTAACCACATTCTTTGGTTAATGGCTCTCAAAGTTTGACTTAATAACAGTCTGGTTGTTAATGTTTATGAGCTCTGCTCTGACATCCTTTGTTGTTATGTGCCATCAAGTAGGCTTTAGCTCATGACAAGCAAGTTCCAGGAGAACCTGTTATTCACATCCCCGAAAACTCTTTTATTGAGTGAATCCGTCTGTGCAGTCCTCCTCTTTTCCACCTTTCTTCAAATGTACTGAGCATTATAATCTTTTCTAATGAGTCATGAGATGCTGAAAGTATGAGAGCTTCAGTTCAATCATCTTGGTTTCTAGTGATAATTCAAGTTTGATTTGCTCAGACCCATATATTTGTCTTTTTGGCAGTCTATGGTATCCTAGCCTATTCCTTATTTTTGTAAAATAAAGTAATGAAGTATTACAGTAACACCAAAAAGCAATTATTCTTGCATCTGGACACAAATATATCTATAATAAGTTTCACAAAGGAATCATGAGACCCCTGCATTCAAGAAATTTCACACTTCCTTTCCTTGAGACCTAACTGGCACAAAGTGCCACTGTGCTCCAATTCATACAAAATCAGGCTGTGAAGAACATAATGGAGATTTAAATGCCTGGTTCTAGGGATGCCTACTGCCTGGCTGGAGAGCAGCCATTGCTGGCTGTCTCATTTGGTCTAATGTAGAGTGAGCGTTGTGCTCTTATTTTGTACATCTATATGGCTTGGGGAAGGCCTGGATACAAAGGCACCAGATTCTGTCTGATCTTGGAAGCTAAGCAGGGTCAGCCCTGGTTAGTGCATGGATGGGGAGATGGCCAATGAATACCAGGTGTTATAAGCCATATTTCAGAGGCAAAACCACTTCTAAGTATTTAATAGCCAAGAAAGCCCTTTGAAATTAATGAGGTTGCTGTAACTCAATAGGTGATTTGAAAGTACATACTGCTTGGGAACAGACTATATGAAAGACTGTGTGGTCCTCTGTATGAAATAAATGTTTCTTATGACTGTGATATTTGTAGGTGTAGTTTTCATTTATAATCATCATTGTCATCATCATCAACATCATCATCCAATGTTTCTGTTGTTCTGGTCTATTCAGTGACAACTCCCAAAATCAGGAACAACTTTTTATGTCTTCCCAAAAGCTGTTTTCTCCAATTCCTGAATATATCAGAACAAAAAAGCCCCATGGGATTTGTGTGGTTTAATATTGGGTTCATTGGCCACTAACTCCTCCTTCCTGTTACAATATTGTGCAGGGGAGGCACAGGACATGACTGGCAGCAGAGATGTTCCCCTGTAGTTTACACAAAGGATTTTAGATAGGGTTCCTTTAAAACTTAAGGCATGCCCATACTGTGTCTCATTACATCCAGAGCCAATAGTGAGTGAAGACACTGAAGAGATCTCAGTGAAAACTGGCCAAGTTGCCTACAGAGTCATAGGATCTGAATGATTACTGACTACATTACCTACAATGTCAGATTGCTTCCTTAGCCCTCCCAGCTTTCCAGACACCTTTTATAACAGGGGTGGGTAAAGTGTGGCCCACATGCCACATGGGGCCCCCAGAGCCATTTTGTGCCCCCCCCCCAACCCTCTGGGGGCCAAACATGTCTTTGCTCAAAAATGCCCACCCTGGGAGTCATGTAGAGTACTGTATTTCCACAAGCATAGAAAATTATATTTATTCTGCAAACTACAGCAAGAATATAAGTGGAGCAAAGTTGGGGATTTTCTAAGGCAAGTGTACCCAACAGATCCCCTGGCAAGCAAAAATTATGTCTCCACAATCTAGCTGGGCCTTTATATAAGATATGCTGCACTTGCACTTGGCTTTATAGATTTTAAGGCTAAATGCCCTCCAGTTTTGACAAGCTTACTTTTCAAGGCCTAGTAATAATAATAATCATAAGCATGTGAAATATATTCCTGTTTCTTATAAGACAGGTCCTAAATGTGTGCTAACATGATTAATACATTTGGTGCTTGCACTGCCTGTACAGATACCTGTTACCATTTGGATGCACTCTACAGAGCAGTGTGTTTAGACAGGATTTTGCTGTAGCAGGTGAGGGCTGCTGCCCAGTTCCCCTTCCTCATTATTTTTAATGAAGAAGGTCATATTTTTTATCTGCCTATTCCACTGGCATCAAGCCTAGCTAAATTGTGTTCAGAAAAAGGATTACATTAGAGTTTGCACAGAGGTTTGATCCAATGAGAATTGCCAAGGAGCTGTCTACCTCAGGCAGTCCCGACTGGGCAATCTTTGCCACATCATGCTCTGTTCTTCACATAGTAAGAAAAACATTGCAAGATCAACAGTTTGGTTTCATCATTCCAATTTTACCCACAGTCACCATATTGGCTTGAGCAGTACCAATGAGAGCAGGTTGACCAGATGTCCTCCTTTTCAGGACATGTCCTACGTTTCAGTCTTTTGTCCAGGAGGAATTCCATAATGACCTCCCTTTTGAGCATGACTAATAAGCAGAAAATAAGCTTGCTCTCTCCTCAACATGACATCCCTTCAAATATTTAAACAGGGCTATCATATCACCTCTTAACCTTTTTTTCTCCAGGCTAAACATCCCCAGCTCCCTAAGTCGTTCCTCATAGGACATGGTTTCCATACCCTTCACCATTTTAGTTGCCCTCCTTTGGACACGCTCCAGTTTCTCAATGTCCTTTCTGAATTGTGGCGCCCAGAACTAGACACAGTATTCCAGGTGGGACCTGACCAAAGCAGAATACAGTGGCACTATTACTTCTCTTGATCTAGACACTATACTTATATTGATGCAGCCTAAAATTGCACTGGCTTTTTTAGCTGCCACATCACACTGTTCACTCATGTTCAACTTGTGGTCTACTTGGATTCGTAGATCACTTTCACACGTAGTTTCATTCAGCCAGCTGTCCCCAATCCTATATTTGTGCATTTTATTTTTCTGCCCTAAGTGCAATACCTTACATTTCTCCGTGTTGAATTTCATTTTGTTAGCTTTGGCCCAGCTTTCTAGTCTATTCAGGTCATTTTGAATTTTGTTCCAGTCCTCTGGGGTATTAGCTAGGCTTGCCATATCCCGCCTGGGGGCGGGACTTTCCTGGTTTGGGGCGGGTTTGCACGGTCCCGCCCAGTTTGGCCCCACCCCGGGATTCCCCCCAGCCAGGCCCTGGAGGCAGCGCCGCAATCGCAGAGCCTTCCAAGGCCTCTCTAGGGCCTGGGAGACCAGCGTCTCCCAAGCCCAGAGGGGCTTGGAAGGCTCCACATCGCGGAGCCGCCTCTGGGCCTCTCTGGGGCTGGGAGGGAGCTCTCCAAGTCCAGGGGGCCTTGGAAGGCTCCGAGGCCGCAGAGCCGCTTCTGAGGCCTCTCTGGGGCCTGGGAGGCGCGTCTCCCAAGCCCCCGAGGGACCTTGGAAGGCTCCGTGGTCGGAGCTCCGCCGCAGGGTCCTCCAGGCCTCCGCGAGGCCGGGGGAGAGGAGGAGGCTGCTTGCCATCGTGGCGATCGCGCAATGACACGGCGGCCCCCACACTCCTTCCCGGCCTGGGCAGGCCGAGGCTTCCTCCAAGCCGGGAAGGAGAAGGAGGACAAGGTTTTAAAATGTAGGATTTTTTTTTTTTAATTTCCTGGCTAGGAAATTTTTTTTAAAAAGGTCCTACATTTTAAAACCTTGTCTACCTTGTCCCGGTTTGGAGGTCCTCAGCTATAGCAACCCTAGTATTAGCTATTCCTCCTAATTTTGGTGTCATCTGCCAATTGATAAGTATGCTCTAATTCTGTCATCCAGGTCATTGATGAAGATGTGAATAGCACTGGGCTCAGGACAGAGGCCTGTGGGACCCCACTGGTCACTTCTCTCAGGATGAAAAGGAGCCATTGTTGAGCCCCCTTTGCATTCGGCCGGTCCATCAGTTACAAATCCATGTAACAGTTGCCTTGTCTAGCCCATTTTACAAGCTGTTTGCAAGAATGTCATGGGAAACCTTGTCAAAGGCCTACTGAAATCAAGATATACTATATCCACGCACCCTTCATCTACCAAGCTGGTAATTTTATCAAAGAAAGAGATTAGATTTGTCTGGCATGACTTGTTTCTATGTCTAACCTTGTCCTCCTTTGAGGTTATGACATCTGGTCACCCTGACAAAGAGCTGCTTTGTTTATGTTTATTTGGAGTTTATTTTTCCCCAATGATTTTTCTCCACCAAACACAAAGGCACAGAAGAGGTAATACAGAAAGTGCCAAGAGAAGCAATCATTTGAAAACTTTGATACCAACAAACAGACATGACAATAAATCACTGCAAAATGTTAACGCTACTCCCTAAGGTCTAATCTACACTGCTATGGAATCCTGGGATTTATAGTTTGTTGTGGCACCAGAGTTCTCTGACAGAAAAGGCTAAATATCTCACAAAGCTACAAATCCTAGAATTCCATAGCATTGAACCATTGCAGTTAAAGCGATGGCAAACTGCATTATTTCTGCATGGCAGCACATTGACTGTCTCCATTAATAACAATGCCTAAGTTTGTTCAAAGAAATTACCATAAGAGTTTATCTGTTGGTATAAAACTAGATAAAGTCCTAACCATTGCATCAATTTTAATAGTCTGGACTCTGAAGGTTGCAATTGTCTTAATCCCTTTCCTTTTCTCTGTTAACCATATTAGAGAATGAAAATAAATTGTGCATTTGTATGCCTAAATAATTATAACACAATCCCCCAAACAGTATATATGTAATAGTTATTTCAAAGAGAAACTCAACTCTAAATATAATATTTAATATCTTGATCATTTGCTTTAGACATAATGGAAGTAGGCCAAGTTAAAACATACACATTTTAATGCTGACTCAGTTACTCTACAAAACTATTTATATGAAACGTCAAAGCAAATATTAGTTCAAACACTTTATAGTGTCATTTACTCTTTTTTTAAAAGCATATGTATTCACTTCAAGGAAGCACCTGGCTAAGTCACTGATATGCCAAATTATAATAAAATGAAGTATGGTAAGTAAGCAGTGTCCGTTTCAACATGATCATCTGAGTTAAAAAAAATACTCAGGCAAGCTATAATTATGAAAAATCAGCTGAAAAAAAATCCAGCTGCAATGTTCATATCTGAAGCATTTGTCAGGACTCAGAAATAAATACACTGAATCCTAAAGCTTAGCAGTGGATTTGACCATCACAATGAAAGAGTGATACCACTGTCTGACCTCCAAATGACTCTGTGTCCTCTTCCTAGATGCTGACTGGCATTGGCTGTTGAGAATACCTAAAAATAAACAGCTTGCCTGGCACAGAATAATACATTTGAAAAAGTCATTACAGTGGAGTGCCTAGATTTCTCACTACTTCCCTTCCTGCTATTTCCTTCACACAGTCTGTTTTTCCCTTAAGGGAAGTAATGGAAATGCAGAAGAAAACAATGAGATTGGAGGGTGAGAGCCAAGAAAATCTTTACAGTTCCATGTGAGTGCCAAACTGATAATTAGTTTTGAGGTTTCAGTCAAAAAGGGAATTAATGTATAAAGCATACCCTCCATGGGGAATGATATATAAGTCACAGCGGTATACGCCGTAATGCAGAGGATTGTCCCTAGGTTGAACACAATTTGGACCTTGGTTTCTCTTTCATATAGTGCCAAAAATGTTGCAGAAAGGTTGGAAGCGTTCACTTTTTATTTCTACTTCATGGGGGGGGGGGGGATTATTTCTTTAATATATTCCACCTTTCTCTCTGCATGTGACCCAAGGCAACTATGTAAAAAATCATGTATTATATTCAACTTTCCAAAATTTATGAGAGTGGCATATACACAAAATTAAAAAGAGAAATTAAAATAAAATCGAAATTCAATAAACCTGTGCATTATTAATAAAACACAACATTTAAAACATTTATTAATTCAGAAGATGAGCCAATTGAAAATAAACTGCATAATGGATTTAAAACCCTGCTTAACAAAAAAACAACCAAACAAAATGACTTTAAATGTCCATTTAAAATATTAAAGGGACGAAACTAAGCATAGTTCTTGGAGGAAGGATACACCACTGCAAAGGCCCTTTACTGCATGTCTACCAATCAAGTTGTCACTCATACTAAAAAAATGAGCCAGACCCCTGTTGCAGATCTTAACATTTAGGAAGATTCATGTGGGTATAAATGGTTCCTCAACTAATTTGCTCCCAAGCAGGTAAAAACTGACTTGAAAGCTTTGCTTCCACTTTATTTGAGTGGTCATATTCTGCAAACACAAATACATCAAATAAATGCAATAGCAAGTTCCAGGGTCCACCCTCCCCACCCCCACTCCCAAAATCTGTTAAAAAAATTGACAAAAAGAGAATAAATTCATTTGAGATGTGGCACTAGAGAAGAGTGCTGAGGATACTATGGACAGCAAAAAGAACAAATAAATGGGTCCTAGATCATCAAGCCTAAAATTTCCCTGGAGGCAAAAATGACTAAATTGAGGCTGTCGTACCTTGGCCACATCATGAGAAGGCAGGGATCATTAGAAAAGACAATAATGTTAGGAAAGGAGGGAAGTAGAAACAAAGAAAGACCACGGGCTAGATGGAGGGACTCAATTAAGGAGGTCATGGGAATGGATCTGCAAGAGCTTAGAAGAACAGTGGAGGCAGGGAATCTTGGAGATGTATCATCCACAGGATCATCATGAGTCAAGATTGACTCAAGGGTGGTTAATAACTACAACAAATTCTGAATGAGCAGTTAGCTGTTATTTGCAATGTGTCTTGTTTTCTTCTATTCTACCTTTCAAACTATAAACAAACAAACAAACATACCCAGGGCATAATTTTCAAGGACAGCTCAGCGTAAAGTCCAGTCAGGTATGAATACCTAAATAAAAGTTCTCCATGTGTAGATAGAATCGTAGCTGGCACTCCAGCTGTATTCTTGATCCCTGCCCATCTTGGATATTGACAATTAGCTAGGGGACTGACCAGATAAATCTATGAGAGCTACTTCAAAGCAGAAACAATAAACATTCCTTTTCTCAGGCTAGTACTACCTCATCACAACACTCATTCTGCAGCTGGTTTTCCCTCAAAAGGCAAAACAGATTTAAGAACTATAGTCCAAAACACACTGCAGAAATAATCCAGTTAGAGACTGCTTTAACTGCCCTGGCTCAATGCTAGGCAATTTTGGTAACTGTAGTTTTGTGAGGCATTTAGCCTCCTCTGTCAGAAGACTCTGGTGTCACAACAAACTACAATTCCCAAGATTCCCTAGCACTAAACCAGGGCAATTAAAGCTGTCTCAAACTGGATTATTTCTGCAGTGAGTTTTGGAACTTTGATATAAACAAATGAATTTATTTTAAACATATCTTAACACATTAAAATTATACATTTTTATCTATTCACAAAACCCATCTATCACAAAAAGAAACAAAGATGCTGGAGGCAATATTCAGAAGAGTTACACAAAAGAGATGAGGGAATGAATGACATTTGGAATGAGAAGCCATATGAAGACACACCCCAAAGTTTAAGAATGGAAGTGGGATCTGCAATAAAGGGAATGAGAAAAACTAAATCACCAGGAAGAGTGATGCAACTTTAATGCTAACTAAAATATTTCAACAAATATGGAAAACAAAGAGGTGGTCAAAAGACTGGAAATGCTCAATATACATACCAATCCACAAGAAAGGTGATACAAAAGACTGCAGCAACTATAGGACAATGGCACTAATCTGACATGCAAGCAAAACAATGCTCAAAATTCTGCAGCATAGACTCCAACCATACAAGGAGAGAGAAATTCCAGAGGTGCAAGCAGGATTCAGAAGAGGAAGGGACACTAGGGACCACATTGCAAACAAATGATGGCTAATGGAACGCACCAAAGAATTCCAAAGAAAATAAAGCATGTGTTTCATAGACTATAGCAACACATTTGATTATATAGATCAAGAAAAGCTATGGAACGCACTCAAAGACATAGGGGTACCACTACATCTGAGTCCTGATGAGGAGTCTGTACCAAGGACATGAGGCCACCATCAGAACAGAATTTGAAGAAACAGAGTGGTTCCCCAACAGGTCAGGCAAGGCTGCATCCTATCACCCTATTTTCCCACCTTATATGCTGAAAACATCATAAGAAAAGCAGAGCTAGAATCAGAAGAAGGAGTGAAGATAGGAGGAAGCAACATTAACAACTTAAGATATGTGAACGACACCATAATATTAGCAGACGACATTCAGGAATTGGAAAAGTTAATAAGGATGGTCAAAGATGAAAGTACAAAGGCAGGTCTGATGCTGAACATGAAGGAAAACAAAAATAATGACCACAGAAGAAATACACAAATTCAATCTAGACAATGAGAAAATTGAAATAGTTAAAGAATTCTCAAATCTAGGATCAAACATTGACCAGAATGGAAACTTCAGTCAAGAAATAAGAAGACTAGGAATGGGATGGGCAGCTATGAAAGAACTGGAAGAGATACTGGAGAGCAAAAACATACAACTGAGCACTAAAGTCAGATGCAACTGACACCAACACTGCAGTTGTTTCAGCTCCAGCTAAAAGACATCTTATTTGCCATAGCTGGAATCCTGTCGGGTCATTGCATCTTTGTAAGTGGACTTATGTGTACAGGAATTAGAATTCTGCAGTAGTGCAACATCCATATCCAGTAGAGGGCTGCTGTTATATTACTACATAGCAGTGCCGGCAAAGTGCCCAATGCACATTGGTGCCCGATGCAGAATGGGACCATTGTTCATTGATCCTGATGCACATCACATAGATCAAGATGCACATCGCATTAGTCCCAATGAACATCAAGCACTATTGTGCATCGAGCACTCTTGTTGGTGTCTCAATACAAATCCTCACAATTCAGTAACCAGGTTTCTTAGTTCCTATATAGCTAGGTATATGCAAAGTTCCATTACGTAAAAATTCATATTGCATTCCAGCTCATTTCCAGCTGATATGGTCTGTTATTGTCATCAGCTTCAGCTGATATGCCAGCTGCATCCTTTCTGGAAAGGGGGGACCTAGAAACTGTAGTGCATGGGCTGGTAACCTCACGACTCGACTTCTGCAATGCGCTCCACATGGGACTACCCTTGTGCTTAGTTTGGAAAGTCCAATTAGTCCAGAACATGGCAGCCAGATTGATCATTGGAAAATCCAGAAGTGATTGGATAACACCTATTCTAAAATCGCTTCACTGGCTGCCTATTATTTTCCGAGTGCAGTATAAGGTGTTGGTCATTACGTTTAAAGCCCTAAATGGTTTGGGTCCAACCTATCTCCAGGACCGCCTCCTTCTGTACAAGCACCCCACACACTCAGATCCTCTGGGAAGAATCTATTACAACCTATAGAAATGAGGCTAGCTACAACCACCCAGAGGACCTTTTCGTCAACCACTCCCAGATTATGGATTGGCCTGCCAGAAGAGATCTGTCACATTACCAGCCTAGACAGCTTTAAAAAAGCCGTCAAGATGGATCTCTTTCGGCAGGCCTTCCCTGCTGAAATTGAACCTCTATCCCTTTGAGTTTACCACAGTCTATGTGCTTGATTGTTGGTTTGGATGTTCTTTACGTCCAAAGTTGTCCTGATGTTGATTTTCATGCATCCTTTTAAATTGTTAATGTTTAATTATGTTTTAGGGGAGGTGAGGTTATGGGGATGGGACTGTATATGAATTTTTAACTGTAAGCCGCCCAATTGTCATTGACAGAGAGGTGGAACATAAATAAAAGTTTTATTTATTTATTTATTTATTTATTTATTTATTATTCTACTATTTATTTGTTTTGTTGGCACATTTTAGAGTTGATTTCATTGTAACTTACACTTTTAACTGTATTTTTATACCCACCTGGTATCCAAAAAGGATGATAGATTATTTTTAAGATTTTTACATGAAAGAGTGAATAAATAGAAAAACTAGTCAAAAACACAAAAACAGCTATGTCATTAGAAGCTATCCAAGTTTGTGAAGCACATTGAACGAAGAATTAAAATCTTATCTTATCTGGGAAGACAGCTCTGCCACAGCTGCTAGGCTGGCAAAAAAGGGGAGATATGGGCTGCCTGCAACTCAGAGGACAAAATTAATGAACAACAAAGCCTCCCTGATAGGAATGTTAATGAGTTTAGCTAGCTTTATGTACCTAGTTTTCAAAATATATGTCAAAGGAGAAAGAGATCACAGGCTCAAAATAAGTATTCTGTCTTTTTGCAAGGCCTTACTCATTAGATATATTTTGTTCAGTAACAGTTCTGTGATAATTACTTATTTTGGAATTTAATGTGACATCTTTCAGGATAATACCCCTCCACAGTTTAACTCCAAACAATATCACATGATACTATTCAACAGCTACTACCATCTAAATGAAAAAAAGCAGCACTTAAAAGTGTTAGAGACAAATAGGTAATTTTACCTCAAATTGCTTTCATCCTGCCCACATGTTCATAATAGTCTCTTGTTATTATAAACCAATGAATCAGAGTAATACCAACAGGCAGTGGTTCACAGTACATCCTTCATTCGTTGTACACATTTATAACTTTATACATTTTATCAGGCTCTAAATCTAAAATATGATCCAACCCACATTGTTTGTTAATATGTTTCTTGCTTCAAACTAGGGATCACAGCCTGAGCAACTTCCTGAGACAAGGCAGTTTTTACTCAGCCATACTTAGAATTAGTACATTAAAATCAACATAACTTTCAGTCAGTTATGACTAACGGAGACCCCACTGATTTCTATGCTCTACTCTGGATCCACTGGTTTCCTTTACAGTAAAATCAGTTAAAATATTGGCTGGATGCAGAAATAGAAAGGAAAGTCCTAAGGATCAGCCAGTAACTGAAAAGGTTGTTTTTTAAAAATATAAATAAATGAAGGCTGAACATATATTTACTGTCATACTATTTGTTTAAAAAAATTGGAATTTGTAGTATTTCACATGTCAATATACGTATTAAGAAACATAGGCCTCAAACAGATGGCCCAAAAGGGTTGCCGTTGGGCCAATCTGGGGGTGGGGTGTGCACATGACGCACACTCCCAGATCGCATGGAGGCTGTACCAGGGCTGCCGAACAGCGCCCAAAACAGGCCACGAAAGGAGCAGTTTCTTACAGGTCTTTTTTTGTGGCCCGTTGAGGACTGTGGCAGTGGGCACCCTCAGGACCACAGCATCTGATTGCCACATTCCCATGGCAGTCCCAAGGTGATCGGGGCAGGAGTGGCCTCTGGCTATGCCTATTGTCCCTTCTGCTTGACCCCATAGTCAATGCAGTAAAAAGAATGAAACAAATAAAAAATGAAATACAATGATATGGGTGACTTTGGGTAAGTCACATGCTCTCAGTCTCTAGGGAGGGCAATGGCAAATCTCTGAACAAATCTTACCAAGAAAACCCTATGATTCACCTTAGAGCTGCCATAAGTCGGACATGTTTTATAGTTATATTATTCAAAACTGTTTGAACTGTTTTTAAATTGTCTGTTTTTAAATTGAAAAATTATTTAATATTTTAAATTTTCTTAATTATCTATTGTCTTAAGGAGTTTATATTATAAGTTGGCCAGAGATCTTTGGATAAAAAGCAAGATGCAAATATTTAAATAAATAAATAAATAAATAAAATATGCTGTTGGGAGTATAGCTTTTTAAAACATTGTTGTTTATAAAAAGTTATGTTTCTAGAAAACTAGGGAGGAGTGCAGCAATTAGGCTTTCAATTTGTCTTCTAACGTTGTTATGATATAAGGCAGGGGGTACATATTAATTCTAAGCTGCTTAGAGACCTGTCTATAAATATATTTAACAGGCCTCTTTCTGCTTGCCTATCTTTCCATAACTTCCTTTAGGCTCTTTCAGATAAACCATGCAAGCACAGACACCATAAGGTAAACGTCTTTGCAGCTGTGCCATCCTGAGAAAGGTCAAGTCAGGAAGGAAGTACAAATGCAGGCTTGCTGCCAGTGGCGTCACTAGGGGGTGTATGTGTTGCGGACTGCACCAGGTGACACCCTAAAGGCACCACTACTTCTCAAACATCTAACTTTGGGCAGAAATGAGCTGTGGCATTCACTTTTTCCCCTTTAAAATGTTTTATGAGATAGTGAGAGTGGGGTGAAGCTTCATGGGAGGAGAAAGGAGAGGCCCCAGAATTGTTTAAAATTAAAATTTCAAATTTCAAAATATTATTTTTTAAAACTTTTAAAAAGAAATTGGAAATTTTAAAAATAATGTATTCTTTTAAATTTTTATTTAAAACATCACATTTTAATCTTCTCTATATATATGTAAATACATTTATATTGTGTGTATGATATTGCAATTTGAAGGTATAATTTTAATTTTGCTAGTTGTCTGTGTCACAACTATTAGCATGACATTCAGTGGTAGATGGGAATTATTATTTATGAGTAACGTTAGTGAAAGGCTGACCTGTTGGCGGAGTCAGGGCATTGCGTCCATCATGGTGCTCCTCCAGCTGAAGGAGCACCATATAGTTGTATATCTATTGCTGCTACTTGAGATATACAACTATTTCTCATTGCTATGTATGGATGTGAGAGCTGGTCAATGAAAAAAGCAGATAAAAAGAAAATCAGCTCATTTGAGATGTGGTGCTGGAAAAAAGTGCTCAAGATACTATGGTCTGCCAAAACAAACAAACAAGTGGGTCCTAGAACAGATCAGGCCTTAACTCTCCCTAGAAGCCAAGATGACCAAACTGAGGCTGTCATACTTTGGTCACATCATGAGATGGCATGACTCATTAGAAATGACAATAATGTTGGGAAAGGTAGAGGTAATAGAAAGAGAGGAAGACCACACACCAGATGGCAAGACTCAATCAGGGCGGTCATGGGCATGAGTCTGCAAAACTTAAGTAGAGCAGTGGAAGACGGGAGTTTTGAGATGTTACAACTTGAGGGCAGCTAGCAACATCGGTCCTACTGAGAATGTTTTTTCCCTTGAGAACAGGAATTTTCCTTTCTATCAGTACCAGTGGCCACAGGTAGGGAAAAACTCGAGAGTCTCATGCTTCTAGAAAGCAAGCTCTGGTGGGACATATAATTCTTATCAGTTCAGGTATTTCTTTTCTCTTGGCCCAAAAAAGAAGGGAGCTGGCTGGGAGACCAGTGTAATCTGCACTGCAGAAATAATGCAGTTTCACACAGCTTTAACTGCCATAATGTGGCACCAGAGCTTTCTCACAAAGAAGGCTTACAAACTACAAACCCCAGGATTTCATAGCATTGAGCCTTGGAAGATAAAGTGGCAAACTGAAGAGGGTGACAATGATAAACCTCCTCTGAAGAAACTTGCCAAGAAAGCCCTCTAACAGGGTTGCCAAAAGTTGGAAACAACTTGAAGACACACATCACCACATACTGCATTATTTCTGCAGTGCAGATTAGATATGACCCAGGAGCTTAAGTATCCTGTGCATCCCCAGAGACCAGATATATATCAGCTGTGTCAGCTTTCAACTACCTGGATACCAAAGAAGTGTCCTTGCTTTTATTTCTGTTACTGCATCTTTTTCATCATTATCAGTAAATCTCTTGCAAATTTTGTCTATAATTAGAATGGTAAACCTCAATTAGCGAGAACGTTTATTCGATTTATCTTCACTTTCTCCCATGTCAATTTATTCAGAGCAGAAATAGAGCAAAAAATCTGGAAGACACTTTTTTTTTTAAAAAAAAAAGTATTTTATGTGAAAAATGTTTGTGTTCCAAATTTAGAGTCCTGTATTATCTGTTATGAGATAGTATTTCTGCTACCACAGAGAATTTAGCACAGAGAATTTTAACTCTGCCCACCATCCTGCTGACATTTTGAAGGATTTGTTCTGGTAGGTAAGTGCCAGCAAACAAATATCTTCATTAAATGTGATCGGCCTGGAAGGCTTCCAGCTAAGCTAATTAGCCTCTAGAGAAAAGGGACACCTTAAACTGCAAGAAATGATGCAGACAAGCAGTTGGCCAGCTGAATAGGCAAGACTCAGAGCTGAAGTGAACTTGGGCTTTCTTGTGCCCTACATCAAAGAACTGCTATTATTTATTATGTAAGAACATGTATATGCTGTTTTTCATCCTATCATGATATCAAGGATCTACAAAACATAAAGATTGACCTATTCCCAACAGTTCATAAACCATTAAAATTAGCAAGGGGCAAATTAAGAGTTCTGTCAGTAGAACTCCTAGAAACTTGTCATTTCTCAAGTAACCAGGACAAAATTTGAATCTGGGTCATGGTGCTGCAAGGGTCTAGTTCTGTCTCCTTCATCATGATTCAAATCCAAATGTCACTCTCACATGCACACAGACATATAAAAAGAAAAATTATTAACCATTGTGCCTATATGCTTTCTCTTTCCTAGGAGCAAATAGTGGCTTTTGAACAATGAGTAAATTATTTCAGGAAAATGGCACACAGGTAAATGTTTAGCCCCCTCCCTCCACACTCACAGATAAACACAATGTGTATCATTCATCAATTGCAAATCAGAGTACCTATTGCTGCTACTTGAGAAATAAGACTATTCCAATCAGAGAACACCCTATGTCACATCTAATCTGGCTCCGAATAGTTCATTTTTTAAAACCCAATTAAAATTCATTCCACATATACCTTTTCATGATCTCATTTACCTCTTTCAAGTCATGGACAATCGCTGTCAGTCGTTCATTCTCCGCCTGAACATTGGTAACAACAGCTCTACTTTGTTTCAGCTCATTCTGCATTTCCAAGATTTTCCCAAGGTAATAGGCTTCTTTTGATGCCGATTCCTGAAGAAGAGTCTCCTCACGTGTCTCACCATCTTCAGCAACTTTGCGGTGGACTGAGAATGACTGTCCAAATGCCTGCAAGAATAAAATAAGGACTCATTAAATAAAATGTTTAAATCTCATATACACTAAATAACATGGAAGAGAGAAGAAGAATGTTATCGAAAAAATTAAGTGAAAGTATAAATATTTCCAACACCTGCAAAATAAATATTTATACATCCTCATAATCCTGGCAAAGATTTTTTTTTAAAAAAAAATCCCTGGATTTTCAATGTGAACTTCAACAAATAGTTATATCTACCATATTTGCTCATGGTTGTTAAATTCAGACACTTTAGCAGCCAAGAAAAGTGTACACTATTTTCTGTTAATTATGTAAATGAGGTAAATTTGGTAAATAGGAAGATTTTGACTTGTACAGATGACTAGATATTTTCCTAACAAAATAAATATATATCTAGACAATAAATAATAGAAAAACTTTCAGAAAATGTGAGCTCTTAGTACAGAATTAATCAGATTTTCCAGGAAAAGCAGGATGAAACAGGTTAACTTATCACTCACTCTCTTTGAGTAGTTAATTAAAATATCTGGCTCTAAATCTAAAGGGTCAGTTTCTGTTATTTATAATTTACTACAATTTACTGTACTACTTTCTAACAGGAACTCCTAACTGTAAGCCTTAAAAATTAGTGGGAACAATATATGGATTTAAATATATATATATATATATATATATATATATAAACATATATAAATAATATATAAATAATTATAAATTTCAAGCACACTAGGGCAGGCCAAACCTAATTCGAAACCAGAACCTGCTGCAAAGCATGTCTCCCAAGAGAACCCTCTGCTGAAAAAAAACTTACCGGAATTATAACGCAATGTTTTTCAAACTTTGGTCCTCCAGATGTTTTGGATTTCAGTTCCCAAAATTCCTGATTGTTGGCCAAACTGGATAAGGCTTCTGGGAGATTAAATCCAAAACATCTGGAGAACCAAAGTTTGGGAATCACTGTTATGATGTCTGACAAAAGAAGGCAAAGAAGCCCAAGTGGCTCCTCTACAAATCTCTAATAAGGAAGCTGACCTGCAAAGGATTGCCAAAGTGGCAGCACTGCACATGAAGTGTGCCTGAATGCCTTCTGGCACTAGTATAGAGCTGTGAACATAAGCTAACTCCATGCACTGACACAACCAGTGCAACAAAGAAGAGGAAGACACATGGTGACCCCTTGTCGTTTCCAGAAACAAGACAATCAATCAATCAGATTTTTTTAAGAACAACACCTTCATTGTTCTTAAATAAATTTTTTAAGTCCTATGTACATTCAGTCTGTGACGCTCTTTCTCCTGTGGCCTCTGGGAGCTGGACAACCCAAAGGCAGGACAATCTCCTGTGAGTGGTGCAATGTAGAGTTTACTTTTTTTGGGGGGGGGGGGGGGGGTCTAAGCAAAATAAAACAGAATCCTGATGGGAAATGCACAATTTCTCTCTGATCAACAAAGACCTCAGATAATCTGAGCTGAAGTAATGAACAATACTCTAAACGTAAGGAATATCAAGTGCATAGTTCTCAAGGCTCCAAAGGAGGCCTTCACTGTGCCTTCAGACTTCAGAAAGAAAATTAAATTATTCTGCTATTTTGAACTGACATATAAGTGCTATTATGTCTGCTGCCAAGGTTGCACTGTTGCTCCTGCAAAGTTGGTGTAGCAGCATGTGCTCTGACATTGTGTTGGCAATGAGTCACCACACTCTTGAATATAGCACTTGGGATTAATTTAGTTGGTTGGCAGCTACCAATAAGGAATTGTTTCCCAAAAGTGGTAGGTTCCAAGTGTCAACCTGCTTTTTTGTTATACAAGCTAAAAACAAAAGAAAAGCAAACCATCATCACATCTTCTTGTTCTTGACACTATATAGCAGAATAGCAATTGAGACACAAAAGAGTTAATGAAAAATAAAAATAAATAGATCAACTTTTTTTCTTCTTCTTAATCGTTAATTTTAATGTATACAGCCTTTGAATATGTAGTAACTGCAGGCAGCACTACTAGACAGTGGCTTCTTTAAGTAGCTATCAAACAATGATTAAGCAGGCACACATACCAAGGACATCAAACATATTCATACTCCAAGGCTACAATAATATTCATGCAGAAGATATGGACTCTTGCCAAACAATGTATAGCTTGGAAGTTTTTTGTTTGTATTAACTATCTCTTGTGTGCATAAGCTTAAGGCAAAAGCATGTGCATTCATTTATGAACAGATCCTTAGAATAGGTTTTATAGTGAAAGTGAGAATAGGCAGGTAAAGGAGTACTATAAAAATACTGTATTGCACATTATATTATCAATGTAACATTATTGCAGTTATTCCAGAAAAACAAGTCAGAGAGCCTGGAAGTGAATCAAAGTTCAGCAGTTTTTATTAGCCGGCTGGTTTCAGAGGAATATTTTCCAAAAGTCTGAAGCCCTCATCAACAGGTGACATACTTTTTTTATAGGGATTCAAAAAAAGAACTTCCAAGCTATACATTGATTGGTACATAGAATTAAACATATGAACTCTTCATTCACTCACTGGTTACAAAAAATATACATTTTGAAGCCCCACATGGGTACCACCTCTTATCAGGACTGTTTTCACTCACTGTCCCAGCATAGCATTCCTTATTATGGGCAAATGCAAACATCTAGGCACCACTTAGGGCAATAAACAGGCCCTGAATGATATGAAGAGACATGAAGATGTCTCTTTGACCTGTTTAGTTATTTATTACAAAAATGGTCCTTTCTCCTTATTTTACCCAGCCCCAGGCATTCTAGCTATTAAACATATGGCTATTTTTCTATTTAATTAATTTTGATAATCTTTGCCCTCCTCAACAGTTATTTTGCATACAGAACAATTGTTACTTTTTTGTGGGTTTTTTGGGCTATGTGGCCATGTTCCAGAAAAGTTTCTTCCTGATGTTTCACCAGCATCTGTGTCTGGCATCTTCAGAGAATTGTTCTTTCTGACAAGGTTTCAATGGCTATAGTCTTCCCATTCACATGTACATTAAATTTGTCTTTAAAGACTTTGAAGCAGCATCTTAGTTGCACCCATGTCCTACTAGTGGGTTTTTCATATGCAACTAACTGGCCATGGTGGGGAGAATATTGGACTAGAGATCTTTGATCCAACCTAGCATGGCTCTTCTCATGTTCTTAAGTATCAGGGGAGAAAAACTCACATTATTTATCAAAGTAGACCTCTGTTAAAAACAGAGCACTAGATTTTTCTACTAGTAAACAGCAAGTGTAAAACATTTAGTGATTCCTGACTCCTTTTATTCTCACTTATCTGTTTATCCAACTTCAACACAGACATTGGGCTGAGGTGGCACTGTGTACCTAGGAGCCTGTGAGAGGCTCTTTCTGCTGCTATACAAGGGCTCTCAGCAGCTGAGACTGTCCAACTGCTTTTTCTGTATTCTTGACAGATGTTCTTTTCTGTGCAAGTTTGCAATGAAGCTTTACCTTTCCCCCAATACAGTTATTGTTCTTGATATTAAAAAAACAGTTTCAAAAGTGTCACTCTTCTCAATTTGTTAATATGGCATTTCACTACATCACATAACAATCAGCAGCTCAGCAACTTTTGCTTTAACAAGTTAATTTGCAGCTGCACATTCTTGAGTATAATTCTTCCAAGTTGGCAACCCATTTAATCAGAGCTAGGGGGAGGGGGTTTGCTGGGAGCCTACTTTTGGCACGTTACAGACGCACCGAAGGGGTGTATTAGGGTTAGGAAGGGGTGTAGTAGGGTTGAGAAGGGGCGTCACTTCCGGACACCCTAGTACAGACCGAGTCCGTTCAAAATGGCGGTGCCTGTCCACACAGGGGCCGCTATCTTGACATAGCGGACGCACTGCATCTGCACGTCGCATAGTGTAAATAACACCACGAGTGCACCATTGGCGCCTCGTGGCATCATAACCGCGCTGCAAAGAGAAGCGCCATTTTGGAGCTTCTTTTTGCAGCGCAGAGGAGCCACGCGGTTTGTACGCTGGGGCTCCTCCGCACTGCAAATGGCGGCGGTGGCAGACCGCCCGTTTTGGGCGGTCTGTAACCCGCCATAGGCTATTTTCAAATATATACTGTACACTTTTTAATGGACAATTAAAGCATAAAACAGTCCTTATCTTCAGAAAAGCATGTTTGGAATTAGTATAATTAAAACCACTAAGCATTCTTTTGTACTTACTGTTTTTCATGATGTGCATAATGTTTCCCATTTTAAACTGATTTTTACTTTTGAGGCAAGGAGAGGAGAAATACAACATTTTCCTCATGACTACTAAACAAGGCATTTGATTTAAGGACTTTCTAAAGCAGAGCCAGGGAAAACATATCAAAATTAATGTATATATTGTTATGGTGTGTGCCTTTGTTTCTGATTATGACAACCTTAAGGTGTACCTACTATGGGGTTTTCTTCTCAAGATTTACTCAAAACGAAGCTTGCCAGAAACAAAGGAAGCTGCCTCATGCTGTCAAACCATTGGTCCCTCTAGCTCAATATAGGGCCGAAACAGACAGCTCAAATGCGGCGTGGCAGCAGTGATACTAGGGTTAGGGACTGTGCATCAACCACAAGGGCCCTACCCCTAGTATGTGTGGAGGGCGCCCTCGTTACACGGTGCCGTCCACACGGCGCGCATAATGACATCACACACACGCCATGTCCAAATGGCATGGTGTGCGCACACACGCGTGACATCTCCGTGCTGCTCCAGGCCACTTATGGCAGCCTGGTGGAGGCATGGAAAGGAGCTCCAAAATAGAGCTCCTTTTGGGCCCCCGCATCATTGGTGTGGCAACCAAACGGCCGCACCAACAATGCAGAGGAGAAAGGGGCTGTGGCGGCCGTTCCTTTCTCCTCTTTGGTGCCGGGGTGCAATGGGCGCACTTATCTTTGGCCTGGAAAAACAACGGATTGGGGCCGCGGGGCTGCCGGTGAGATATTCAACAAGGTAAAACAATAAACCTGCAATAGCACATAGTAAGAAAAATCCGGCCTTTTCCCACCAAGCTCCTAACAGCCATGACAGCCCCCCAGTCCATGTCTAACATGGGCAGGGTACAAACTGCTAGAAAGAGGCACCAGGGAGGCGCCTCTCTTTGCTGCGCAGGAGCGCCGCAGCATACAAATTGTGCAACGCTGCTGCACAGCAGAAAAGGAACTCCAAAAAGCAGCTCCTTTTTGTGGCCCTGCAAAGCGCCAGAGATGACGTGGTTATGTCGTGGCTGCGCAGCGCTGTTTGGAGGCGTCGCAGCTGTGACGTCATCGTTACGCACGCCACCTGTATGGCTCTGCATAATGGCGCCGCATGCACGACGTGCTAGGGTTGCAGGGTGTGTGCACACGCCGCCCCGAGGCAACCCTAGCACATCGTGGACAAAGGGGCCATCTGTACAGGACCATGGATGTCTATTTTTGTAATGGTACACGGGCTAGCCTTCTGATGCCTCTTGTGATTTCTTTTATAACTTTTCCATTATCATCTATTTTAAAACAGCAGTTACTGATATTTAATTTCCCACATACTCCTTCTGCAGCAAGTAAATAATCCAAAACTAACCTGTCTTGATACTGTATATTGCTTCTACTCTCTGTGTCCTTTGTTCAGCGATTAGGTTCACAGCAGTAGCAGTCTGATTTGTGATAATTTCTAACTCTGCCTGAAGACTAATTATTCTGTTGAGCATATATATTGGGGTTCAATAACCCCAAGACCCATCTTGGGCCCATGTGGCTGGTGCATATGCCTGAATTAATCTTTGTGGAGGCCATTCTTTGCACTTTCCAGTTCTGTTTACTCTCCTCCACTAAGGATGTATCTATATTCCTTTTCTTTCTACTTCTTTCCTTTAAATCATCATAAAGAGGAATGCCTGGAAGTTTATCTCCCTCTTCCTCTATGAATAAAAATGTAGGCATCATTACTCCTATATAACATACCCCTGACCAGTTCTCAATTAGATCTGTATATCCTTTGGTTCCACAGATCCAATAGTGCCCTATTAAGGCAGCATTGTTTCCCTTAAATAAATGTCTATTCTTAGTTCAGTAGGGATAATATTTTATATCTTTATATCCTAAAGGTCCTCCTACATAAGATGCACCATGTTTCCCAGGTCCATAGCTACAGTACCATAACTGGATGGATTCATTAAATTTACAGTCATGAGCCATGGACTCTGTTTCGTTGCTGTTGCTGTTGCTTCAGAATGTAGTAAACCAGGTTCTTGTTCCAATTTTATGTTTCCAACCCCAATACCCATCTTAAAGAACAGTTCTTTCCTCAGTTGAGTTGTGTGTATGGCAAATGGTTGAGGCCATGTCAGAACTCTTTATTGTCATTGCCTTCACCTCACAAGAGTCGAGTAAGATATCTTTTTAACTGGAGTTTGACCTGTATAATTTGTAACTGTCCACTCTCTTAATTAACTAGAGTTTCATCTGTATCCACTCTCCTATTTTACATTTTCTTAGAAAGATTCACCTACCATCTGGAGAATCTCTCCCTGCCATGAGTTAAGTCCATCTGCCTGTCTCTAAGGATTAACCTTTCATTCTGAATCTAAACAACTACTATTTCTCTCAGTCAGCACAACATAAACAAATGCCTATTTGAATTTTTGTGTGATTAAGGATGCTATCAATCCTATACATCACTGACTGGGAACAAGCCCTGTTACTATAGTAAGACTTCTGAGTAAACTCAGAAAGGATTACGCAATAAAACAAAGATCAGATAGACAATTCAGGGTGTTATTAATTTTCCTATGAAAAATAAAATAAAATAGTAAGGTTTGAAGATAATGGTGATGGAATGAATGATGTTGTTGTGTATCTTCAAGCTGTTTCCAGCATATGGCGACACTAAGGCAAACCTGTCATAGGGTTTTCTTCAGAGGGGATTTGCTTTTGCCAGCCTCCAAGTGGGTTTCCATGGCCAAGCAGGGATTCGAACCCTGGTCTCCAGAGTCATAGTCCAATGCTCAAACCACTACACTATGCTGACTGTCATTCCAGATGGAATGAATAGGGTTGAAATAAATATAATCTAATAGGGAAAGTATTGGCTGGACCCAGACATAGTTAAATTACAGCACACTGCTCTATTCATAGAATCATAGAGTTGGAAGAGACCACAAGGGCCATCCAGTCCAACCCCCTATCATGCAGGAAATCTCAATCAAAGCATACCCAACAGATGGCCATCAAGCCATCTCTGTTTAAAGACTACCAAGTCTCTGTTTAAAGACTTCCAAGTAGGAGGTCCCACCACACTCCGAGGGAGTGTGTTCCACTGTTGAACAGCCCTTACTCTCAGGAAGTTCCTCCTAATGTTGAGGTGGAATCTCTTTTTCTGTAGCTTGCATTCATTGTTCCAGGTCCTAGTCTCTGGAGCAGCAGAAAACAAGCTAGCTCCCTCCTCAATATACATCCCTTTAAATATTTAAACAGGGCTGTCATATCACCTCTTAACCTTCTCTTCTCCAGGCTAAACATCCACAGCTCCCTAAGTTGTTCCGCAAAAGTCAGACTCACTTTATTTTGGTACAGGATTGCACCTTTCTATATTATTTGTTTATTATTATTATTAAAATGTTTATATCGTATTTGAATCCAAAGATTTCAAAGGGTGGCACACAACAAAATCAATCTGAACATTTTAAAATAATTTAAAATGTCAATACAATATATAGCTTAGAAATGTATTAAATTAGCTAAGAAAATACAACAATTTACATCAGTTAAAATCATGTATTTACAAAATGAATAAAATTACTGAACTCTCTAGGCTTTAATAAAAAGCCATGTTTTAACTTGGTGTAAAATGAAGCCATGGTTTATAACAACTGGGATTCCACAAAGTGAACATGCCCTAATTGGTGTGCCACAACACAGAATTATTACTTCGTACCACCATTTTGAGAGGAACAGAAAATGAAAATTGAGGTATTTAGACTAGCTCAGAGTTCTGAAGTGCTTCTGGACATGGGGTGGTATACTGTGCATGTTTTTAACATGGAGGGTGGGGGCTCTCTGCATTGTTGGTGGGCAAAAACTGCCTAAAAAGCATGCCCCTTCTTTTTAAGGATGTTTGGGGGGACCCTGGCCCATACAAAAGTCACATTTCAACCACCTCTGCTCTAGATCAAAGTATAAAATTAAAAAATGATAAAGTAAAGTTGAAGGTTTTCATGGCCGGCATCCATAGTTTTTTGTGGGGTTTTTTTTGGCTATGTGGCCAGGTTCTAGAAGAGTTTATTCCTGACGTTTTGCCAGCATCTGTGGCTGGATCTTCAGAGAATGTTGGCATCGAAGAGAGATGGAGATTTATATATACTGTGTGACCCTGGGTAGGAATAAAATTCTATGTTAATCTGTGTATTGTTCTGTTGTTGATTGCAGGGCCTCCCACCCTGCCATAGCATGCACAGGTGGCTTCAAGGCAGACTGCCCAATTCAGCTTCGGAAGGGGCGGCTTTCAAGCCCTCCTCCCTTCTGGTGGTCTACTTTGCCCCAAAGTTTCTCCTGTGCCAAAGAAGGTGTAAGTTTATTCTAAAGGAAGTAAAAGGACAATTTGAGACAAACTACAGACCACTTGGGACTTGTTTTCATGTTCTGTTGTCCAAATGTCAGTTCATGCACCTGGCTCTCCCAGGTAGAGTGTTCTGGAAGCCCCAAAAAGTTACTTTCCCCATCTTTGATAAATAAAGTTAAATGCATAAAAATTAAAAGATAAGAAAAGAATGAGTTTTTAAATGAAAATAAGTGCGTGGTAAAATATTTCTGAGAGACATGGCATTACTGTCTTAAAATGGGACAGACAATGCATGATTATGAAAACAGGATTTAGACCATCTACATATTAGAATCTGAGATAGCTGCATATTTGTTGCCTGGGCTTATGAAACAATTCTCTGAGCAGTGCCTTTATTAAAAACTAAAATGCTAACGTAACATGTTGAACACTCCAAAAAGTTTTTTTGCTTACCTTGGTTTTCTATTTCTGTAAGGCCTGTGCAATTAATACACAGATTCCATGCTAAATTAGTAATATTCTAGACAATTTTATTAAATTGTTTTTAGCTATTTGCTGTGTGTGTATTTGGGGGGGGGTGCATGCATGCATGCACCTTCAAGTCACCTGTCATCACTAAAGAATGGATAATTTCAAGTCAAGAAGACATATAAGGTTAATACCTAACATCAGTGGTTGGAAGAAGGGTTGTTCATTCACATGTGGATGTCATTATGAGTGGTCTGTCTCCACTGTACAGGTTTCAGTGAAACAAATGCTTAGATATGTATTCAAATGCACACTGCAATTTTTTAAAAATGCAATGTCAATTCAAGAGTGCTCAAAATGACCTCCATGTGACCTTAGTGGGAAGGGGAAGCGATTTAATGCTCCTGCATGTCCTGTGACCTCTGAAAGATTTACTGCAATCTCTTTTAATTGAATCTGCTATAAATCATTAAGGAGCCCCTTACATATTGCATGTTTTATAAATAGATGGAAAATATTTTACATGAGCCCAAAGCACTGCTGTATATGTTCAAGGCAAAGGATTATTTCTGCTATCATCATAACCACTTATATACCGACTTGTCCTTTAAAACATGACTCAAGGAAAATTACAAATTTAAACAAATACAATACAGTTAAAAGCTATATAAGCAAAACGTTAAATTGGATTAAATTATCAATAACATTACAGTAAAAACAACTGAAAACATACAATTAAAAATAATTAAAAAGCAGTTTAAGAACAGTACAATAAAAAGCAGTACAGCACTGTATTAAACATCCTATATGTATATTTCTGCTCTATAAATATAATAGATACAAGGCATCTGAGCTTGACCATGCGTCCTTGTTTGTTATGCCTGTACATGGTAGCCAAAACATTTTCACTGCCAGATATATGAAGTAATTTTTAAAAAGCATCTGCTTTGTCCACTTCTGAATCCAGTGAAAACATCAATGCTTTGGTACTGTAAATTTCCTTCATTAGAGAAATAGGGCATCTAACTAATATTCCACATCTTAACACACTCTCTGCTAAATAATTTAATGAGCTGAAGCCCCCTAGCATTTCTAAAATGTTGTATATTGATTGCATAAATACCTTTTATTAATTCCTCAGACAGATGTACACTTATTACATATTCTTTCAGCTTGAGCAGGACACATCTTTATTTACTGTATGATCACTTCAGTGCTAATTTGCCAATTATGTATAGGCAGAATTAACAATAAGTGAAGGACATCTTCACACTTCCACCCACCTCTCTGGCATATCTTTTCTGCAAATTTGCATCAGCAGTGATTTGATGATCCCATCACAGTTGATGTAGAAATATAGGAAAACTACCCTCAAGAAAAACATATGTCAAGATCAGGGGTAGGCAACCTTTTT
>NC_056526.1:21960923-22014370 GCF_019175285.1 Sceloporus undulatus | reverse complement strand
TGATAGACTACCACATGTAATTTCGGGCAATGGGAAGTCAGTACCAACGCAATCATGGGGTTTAACGTTATTGCATGATAGACTACCACATGCAATTTCGGGCAATGGCAAGCTATTTTCGGGCAATGGGAAGTCAGTTTGAACACGATTCAAATCCACGTAAATTCACTGAACTAGTGAATTCACGTGAATGCGTTCTGGCTCCACTTTCTTTTCATTCGAAATTAAGAGAAATTCCTCCCGTGTGATAAACTCCAAGGAATGAAGTCAGGGGAAACAGTTTTTCATCTAACTTCCCCCCTTTGCCCCTTGTAATGTGAAATTCTTCATTTCATCATCTTTTCTCCCATCAAGGATCTGAAAAGCTTACACCGTACTGACATTTGAAGGAAAAAAATGTCATCTCCAAGCTATATCCCCTTGTGGTTGTGCCTTCAAGTTGTTTCTGACTTATAATGACTCTAAGGCAAACCTATCATAGGGTTTTCTTGGCAAGTTCCTACAGAGATTTGCCACTGGCATCCTCTGAGGCTGTGAGAGTGTGACTTGCCCAAGGTCATCCAATGGGTTTACATGGCATTGGCAGAGCCAGATTTCAGAACCCTGGTTTCCAGAGTCCTAGCCCAACACTCAAAACACTACATTAGCTCTCCTATATTCTCTACTTCTCCTATGTTCCCTACCAAGTGTCCAAAAGCAATGGTTAAACTACCCTGGTCCCAAACCTATGTACTTTTCTTGGAAGCTTGTAGGAAACTGGAAAGCTACTAGAAGTGGTTCTCTGCCCCAGGCTATTATCAGGACAACGGTTCTGAGAAGGCCACTCAATGACTATAAAGAACCAGGATGTCTGCAAAAATGGGTTTGGTGTCACTAGTGTTGCTAATGTGGTGTCCTGAACATAATAGGATTTATTTATATACCGCCCAATCACTGGGAATCCGAGCGGTTTACAACAGAGGGGATAACAGATGGTTCCCTGCCCTCACGCTTACAATCTAAAAGACAAGACACAAAAGGAGAAGGGAATGGTGGGGGGGGGGGGTTAAGGTCAGCAGTTCTTCTCTCCCTCTGAGGCCTGGACCAAGGCAGATGGACCGGAGGGAGGGCTTGTCTTCTTCCAGGCAGGCCTGGTGGAGCTAGCTTGCCTCTCTCCCCCTCAAGATGGTGGATGAAGGGAGGGCTTGTCTTCTTCCTTGCAGGCCTGTTGGAGCTAGCCTGCCTCTCTCTCCCTCAAGATGGAGGATGAAGGGAGGGCTTGCCTTGCCATGGGAAACTACAGTCCATGCAAATCCACTCTAAAACATGAACGTATTGTTAAGGCAAGCATTTCGCCAGAGGAACTGAGGAGACTTGGTAGGTGTGGAGGGAAGTTGAAACGGAAGACATCTGAGTTGCTGAGACTGTATTTGACTCCCCCTCCCCACCCCTGCAGGCATTGCTAAGGCAGGCATCTTGCAAGAAGTGTGAGCCTCTTAGCAGAAGCCAAATGGCCACCCTGTGGGTCTTAGACTGGGGGCACAGCCTGAGACACAATGGAATCCTGCTTTGCCTACTGAATCCAGATGGAATGGACAGCAGAGCAAGAAAAGCTACAGTCAGCCCTCCTTATCCAAAGATTTCTTTTATAAATAATAATAATAAAATCTTTATTTATATTTCCCGCCTATCCCCATGGATCGAGGCGGGAGTACAACACATAAAATCAGCATTACAACAAGCACAAATTATCTAAAATTACATCAATTAATGAACAAGACAAATTCATAAAATTAATACAGTCCATACCTATATAAAATTAGTGGAAGAGAGGGTATTACCGAGGTTCCATTATGGTGGATCCATAAGCATCCATGGCTTGAAAATGTGTTAAAAATATACAAATTTCCATATGCAAACCTTGATTTTGCCCTTTTATATAAGAGGCACCATTTTACTATGGACTTGAGCATCTTCAGATTTTAGTATCTACAGGGAGTCCTGGAACTAAACCACAGTGGATACCAAGACCCCACTGTACTATGCATTGGCCTTGGAAAGCTTTTACCAGAACAGCATGTCTGCTCTCTAAATAGGAAATGGAACACCTACTGAATAGAATCCCATGAGGCCAGCTTTGGCTAAGTACTGGGAGTTCTTCAGGCTAAACTGATCTATGTGTTTGTTTAAGATAGTTTGTTGTATTTCTGGTAAGTTCAGAAAATAGAAGGTAGGTGTGCTGCTATTTCAGTCATAATGGACTAGAGGAGGTATAGCGGTGGAGGCAGAACAAGTCAATGGAGGAGAAGGGGAGAGAGATATCTCATGCATGTCCCTTTCTGGTTTACCATTCAACCAACTAGATTCCTGGCTACTCTAGCAGAATCCCATTAGACCACAAAATACTGCTCCTTAACGTCAGCTCTGTGACTAAGAAGAGCTGTATGATCCAAAACTTGATCCTGGACGAGCAAGCTGATCCTTCATAAAACCTGGTTAGCTGAAGAGGGGATGTCAGCATGACCCATTGAAGCCCACCAGATTTCTGGATGCAGTAACAGGCAAGTTCTGATGGATGAGGAGGAGGAGTTGCAGTGATATGAGCCCATTCCTTTATTGAAGAAACCTGTCTGGCAGTATCCAAGGTTTGAGACGGGAAAGAAGACAGGATGTGGGTCCTATGTGTAGTGTCCACCTGCTGTCCAACTATTTCCCTGTTAGAGCTCCTAGAGGTGATCTCAAAAGTCATGTTAATCTTGTCCAAACCTATTATGTTAGGGGATTTTAACATCCATGCTGTCATCAGGGCCAGCTCAGTATTTAGTGGCTTCCATGGCAACCACGGGCTTGTCTCAATTAATATCTGGCCCTATACATATATCAAGCCACACTCTTGATCTGTTTTTTACTGATCAGGATGATCAGGATAATGATGATCTAGGAGTAGGGGAGTTTAAAAGAACCCCATTGTCATGGACAGATCATGACCTGATAGCGTTTGAATTTGCTGAGACTCCTAATCTCGGCAGTAGTGGATCCATTGACATGGTCTGGCCCCAGAGATTAATGGATCCCAAAGAATTCCTGAATGTTTTAGAGGACTTTCCACCTGTTAGAGTTCTTGATTCTGCTGATACCCTGCTCTGTAGAACAAGAAGATGACCCAGACAACTCACATAGTTGTTCCCAAGTATCCTTAACTTGGGTGCAGAGCATGGGCTCCTTGATTTCTGTGATTTCAATGAAGAGCTTAGGTAAAGTACTAAAGCAATGGTGGAAAAAGATTCAGGATGAGCACGGGCTAAGGCCTTCTGAGCTTTGCTTCTGAGCTCAAATCAAGGTGCTGCTGTTGACCTACAAAGCCTTAAATGACTTGGGGACAGGATAGATGAAAGACCATCTCCTCCCATGTGAGCCTGCCAGAAACTTGAAATCTTGAGGAGATCCTGTTGCATGTCCCAAAACCTTGTGAATTTAGGTTGGTGGATACACATAACAGGGCTTTCTCTGTAGCAACACAACCGTGGAACTCCCTTTGTTGTTGAACCTATAATGGGTTTTTCTTTGCAAGATTTGTTCAGAGGAGGTTTGCCATTGCCTTTCCCAGAGACTGAGAGCATGTGACTTGCACAAGGTCAAGAAATTAGCCTGGCTCAATATCTTTTAAGCTTTTGGCAAGTAGCCAAAACAATGATGTTCTGCATGTCATTCAATATTTGAGATTGTTGTTGTAATTGTTTCTAGGATTGTTTTAGACTGCTTTTAGGAATTGTTTTTATGTTTGTAATGTTTTAATTGGTTTTTATTTGTTCATCACCTTGGGAGCCCCTATGGCTTCGGAGGCAATACAGAGATGCCACAAATAAATAAATAAATCTTGACAACTTACAGTGGTCCCTTCTTTTATGTGGGGGATCCATTCCGGACCCCCCCACACACACATGCATAAAATAAATTCGGGTATCCTTGAGCCCCATTACTTTTATAATAATAATAAGTTTTATTTATAGACCGCTATTCTGCAATGATCATAGTGGTGTACAGTAAAAATTGCAAGGCCTCTCTCCCCCTCAAGATGGTGGTCGGGGGGAGGGCTCTTAGTCTTTCCAGGCCAGGCCTCGTCTCTCCCCCTCAAGATGGTGGTTGGGGGGATGGCTCTTAGTCTTTCCAGGCCAGGCCTTGTCTCTCCACCTCAAGATGGTGGTCGGGGGGAGGGCTTTTTAATGCTTGAGGTGGCGTGGCGGCGCAGTGGCGTGCACGCACCACGGGCACACATGCCATTGCTCTTTCCAACGCATGGTGCGCTTTATTTGGAAATTTGTATGACACAGGCACACTGTATTTGGAAATTTCACAGGAGTTAAAACAAGCTGGGGAGAAAGATCTGGAAACTGACAAAACGAAACAAAGTTTGTCCTCAATATGGATTACAACCTCATTAAAATCTTTATCTTCTGCCCACTGTGAACAATGTTTAAACATGGTTTCAGATGGTATTTTATGAGCCAGCTTGGCATAGTGGTTTAAGTGCTGGACTAAGAATCTGGAGATTAAGGTTCAGTTCCCAGATTAGCCATGAAACCCACTAGGTGACCTTGGGCAACTCATCCTCTCTCGGCCTCAGAGGAAGACAATGGCAAACCTCCTCTGAACAAATCTTGCCAAGAAAATTCCTTGATAGGTTTATCATAGGGTCACCATAAACTGGAAATAACTTGAAGGTATGTAACAACAACAACATGGTATGTTACACCTGTTATGTTTAAGGTATGTTAACCCCAATTTGAAGGGCAGTTACTGGCAGAAGAGTGTAAGAAGATTGGTATTCATCTTTGGCGGAACTGTCTAGTTTAGAAATAAATATAAACATTACTTGTTATATAAAAATTAACAAGTATAACTTTTTTTTAAAAAAACTAACATCATCATACCCTTGTTTCCACAAAAAATAACATGTTAAAGGTAACATCTCTACTTGTAGTTTGTATTGCTTCTGACCCTTGAACAGTGTGGATATTTTATTTTAGTTATTTTATTTATATCTCGCCTTTCTCCCAAGCAGTTTACAATATTATGTATTGTATGTGGGTACACAGAAGAGGCTATTTCCTTATTTAAAGAAGTTTAAACATAGATCCTTAATCTGTTCCCTTCACTATCTCTGCCAAGAGACATTTGTCAGCATTAGTTTAAGAGAACAACCAGCAACCTTCATACATTGGATTCAAGAATTTATCTCTCAGTTTCTGGGGACGTAAAATGAATTATTATATTTTTATCCCAGTGGGCTGAGATAATCTGCATGCTTTACGTTGCTTCCTGCCTCTTCTTAGACCTAGAGCATTGTAAACAGGGCAGATATGATTCTCTAACTTCTCTGAACAAATTAAATTTCAGTCTTATTTTAACCCCAATCATGGAATCAAGGCACCAAGGCAGACTCTCGGGCTATTTGACAGGATCACTTTGAAAATGGTGTTTATTATATTTTTGTGGCTTGATAGCTTCTGTTGCTTTTAGAAGGCGGGATAGGTCTGTTCTCATCGAGCTTTTAATATATTTCCTTTAGCTAATACAGCTATATCTTGTGGGAACAGATGCAGAAATAACACAGAGAGAGTAAGGACAGGTTGTTGCACCACAAAAAGGAAGAGCAGTACAACATGTATCGGTAAACTTTATTCAAAACCAAAAATACACATGTGTGAAACGCAACAATGAAGCCAGCTAAGATTTGCTTTTGGCAGCTTCTTTTTGCTCCTGAGAGGGAGCACATCATTGCCGCACTTTTTGGTTGCTGCGGCAACAATGCGAGGCAAAAACGGGTAGCATGGAGCCGCTCGTCTATCGAGCCCCCTTCTCGTCAATTTGTAATTTAATCTGTATGTATTCATTTATATTATTTGTAAAGATATATTGTATTTTGTTTTGCTTTCATTCTAAATATCTAACTGGTGAGAAAGTGCTAGGTAACCTTGAATAACTCATTGAGACAGCTACCATTGCTAGTCTTCTGTTTAGCCCTTTAGATATCTTGTACAGTTAAGGGCAAGAAATTTTACTGAACATTTTTGCAAGTTATTTTATATAACCACATAAGGGAGGCTTTTAGCTGTGTCACTTTCCATAGACAACAGGTAAATTATGTCAAAACAATAATCTAAGTTTACCATACAGTCTAATTTTTCAGGATATGTCCTATTTTTCAAAGCTAAATTTATTATTGTTGTAATTATTTATTTAGAGTATTTATACCCCACTGTTCAGCCTCAAAGGCTCTCACAGCGGTTTACAGATTGTTAATTTGACAGTTTCCTGCCCTCACCCTTACAATCTAAAAAAGATATGGCACAGTGGAGAAGGTTATCAAGTCCAACAGATACTGCCAGTTCCTCTCTCCCTCCTGGTAGCAGTTAAGATGGAGGAAAGACCTTTAATCTTCCTCCAGCCCTAGGCATGGTTGAACTGTACCTGCCTCGCCTCTCCTCCAGCAGTAAAGAGTTAACATATCCATCCTCCATTTCCCCAGACATGTGCTCTTTTTCAGCTCTAACATTTTTGTTCAGGCAGATTTTTAACATGTCTGGGTTTTCCTATAATGTTTAGATTTGAAGAAGAGGGCAATCAGGCAGCAGAAATACAAGGAGGAGAAAGAGAGACATGCCTGGTTAAAGCAGGGTAAGGGAAGCTCCCAAAGCTCCTCACCGTCTTTGGGGTTACCAAGTTACCTGGTTTACAACTAGGCTGGTGCTGCCACTGCCCCTCTCCTCACAGGGGCTGCCATCCTTCTTCATCCAGAGAGAAAGGCCCTTCAGGGAAGAAGACAGTGGAGAAAAGAAAAGTGAACCACTGCTGCCGGAATGGTGCTCAGTCGCCAGAAACGGTCTGACTTATCTGTTGGACTAACTCAACTGAGGAGAAATGGCTCTTCTTACAACTATCCAAAGTTTATAGGGCACTTAAAACGATCAGTGGTTTAAGGTAGTCAGTTGGTAAATATGTTCTCTTTTTTACATTCACCTTAGGGTCGCTATAGGTCAAAATTACTTGAGGGCAACAATAAGAGAGAAGAAAAGTGAAAAGCTGTAGTCCATCTCTCCAAAAGATAATCATAGCAACATATCTAAATAAGGGGAACAGCTATCTCACGGAGATCCAGGAAAAAGTATACACAAGTGTGATGTCAGCACTGATGGAAAATAATTTGTCATTTTGACTTATTGTTAATGGAGTCTGCATCACTAATGGAATATTGATTTTGCTAATGTTCTTCCATGCTGTCATCTGAGAGTATAATATCCTTGTTTGTTATGCAGTACTCCAGTTCACACAAGGTAACACCCAACATAACTCTTCACTGTAAATCAGTAAGAAAATTTGTTCAGTTTTGTATTCAGAAGTACACACTAATATTGTGAAAAAGACAGAATGGTAATCTGCATCTAGCAACTGTAAACAACTGTACACTGATAATCATATTATTATTTGTTATTATTGTACTATCAACATACATGGCAATTTACTGTGTTACAGGGGAAAAAACCCAATTCCAGCCTCCTTACAATCTAAATAAATGACAGGAGAGGATGACTGAGGCAGTGATATGGCATAACTTCCAGGTCACAGTACATACACTCGTGCTCCCTCCCCACAGGTGCAGAGATGAAAACAAGCATACATGCCCAACTTTTTAATATCCCATGCCACTATCTGAAAAGTTTAACAAAGCAGAATTTTGTATATGAATACACACACTTTTATATATGTATGTATGTATATGTATATGTATATGTATACACACATACACGCACACACATTCCAAAGAAATAAATAAATGCCTGTCTAGAAAAATGATACCATCTGTAACATAATTTGGAACTGTAACTATGAGATTTAATATAAATGACTCTCTACCCATAGAAGCCAAAGAGATTAATTTTAAAAATTGGATAGACAATTATTTTGCATATTAAAGGTCTGAAAAAGCTTTTCTCTCCACAGAGTTTATTTTAAGAAGGATCACTTATTAGCTCCCATTTTCTAATTCTGGAACATTTGAGACCTGATTGTGCCAAACTTGTCCAAATCTTCCCACTGATGTTTTCTTCATTCATCCTTTGTTTCTTTATTCTGTTGGCCAGCTTGTTGTTGTATTTCTCTAATACAAGTGATGTCAAGTGTGTCAGTGAAAAAAGCCATTGGATGTTCCAGGTTTTAACTATAATAAGATGTATTACTGCAAGAATCCCTGTGTTTCAAAACAGAAGATGACCCAAGCAGAGAAAAAGAAATTAAACCTTGCTGAACTAAGAATATAAGTAGAAATGCTTCTCAGGGTGTCAGTAGGTACTTTCAGTCCATTATCACCAAGGCAGGCATCAACACTGTCACTTAGCAGCTTGGTCTTCACCTAATTTTCCTACTGGTTCAATCCCAAATCATTTTCTAGCACATTCATTTTTGTCTAGAAGACAAAGATGTGAATGAGGCTATGCTTTGCATTACAGTGGGCCCTCTCCTTATGTGGGAGATCCATTCCAGATCCCCCCACGTAAGGGAAAATCCGCCTATGCTCAAGCCCAACAGGAAATAATGGGGCTCGTGCATGTGGCAGTGCCATTGTTTCCCTCCCCCAAGCGGCTTCCGCGTAAGCTGGAAGTCGCGTAAAATACATCCGTGCGTGGTGTGGGTGCACTGTACTTGTAACAAAATATCTTGATAAGAAGCAAACACTTCTTTAAAAATTCTGGACATTTGAGCACTCAAACCTTACATGATTGTACTTTATGCAGATCTCGTAGTATAATGCTGCTTGTACTTTATAGATCATGATTTGTTTTCCTGAGATAAGGCATCAATTCAATCTGTAGTTATTTACATACTATATACTCATGTATAAGTCTAGAGATTTAGGTTAAAAATTGACCCAAAAAACCTGAGTCAACTTATCCATGAGTTAATGGAAGTATTGTACTTTAACTCTTATTTTTTTAAAAAAGGAACCATACCCTGGGGAAAGACAAGAGTATAATCTGTCTTGGAAGCACTGACCCCACTACTCTCTCATCCATCCTGCCTTTAGTATGAGCACAAACAGTAATGTCTGCTGGAATTTTGTTCTTTGGTATGGTTTTCCTTTGCTTTATTCTTAAAATCCTTTGTTACATGCGCCTAAATTTTACCCTCAACGTATCTATGGATCATATCAAAATCCATCATTTTGGCCCTAAAATCTGCCTTCAACTTATACATGAGGTCAACATATACGGTATTCAAGAACTGGATCAGGGTGACTGCACATTTTACACAATGCAAACAATGGCTCTTTAAACATGTATGTTCGCAGGAGACACATGAAACACAGCTAATGTGTTCACATCTTAAAATAGCTTTGTACTATTTAACCCAGAGATTGCTACCTTGAAACACCTTCCTAATTGGCATTCTCAGCTCTTTGTCCACAGATGTTTCAAAGATACACACATGTCAATCACACTTTAACTATTTATTTCAATGCTAGTGCCAGTGGGAGCTCCCATGCTGATGCAAATAGCAGCATCTTGTCAGTGATTATTGCCAAAAGTGCAGACTGAGATAAGGAATATACAAAGCACTACTTGTGTCCCAGTCTATACACTCTTCCCATTGCTATTATTTAGAGTGAGAAAAAATTAAAACATAAAGGCAAATAACACATCTAATGTAACATGTACTGTAGTTCCTACAGTAATGAGCTCAAATGCCACAGATGAACTTCAGGAGGGATTTGAATAAAGGTTTCTGCAGTCCAACTCTAACAAACTGCCCCCATGGACACATGGACTTGTTTGGATTTCATGAAAAGTTAGAATGCAAGAGAATTCTGGCTAGTTGACCTTAGCCAGCAGGATTATTCATACTGGTTATTTGTTCCTCAACATAGAGGAAGAGATAAATAGATTTGTGTTTGTTTATTGTGACTTGCAACCAAAATATTCTAAAGGCACCAGATCCTGTCTGATTTTAGAGGCTAAACAGTGTCAACTCTGGTTAATACTTGGATGGGAGACTGACAGGAAGTACCAGCTACTGTAGGCTATATTTCAAAGGAAGGAACTGACAAAACCACCTCTGAATATTATTCTCCTAAGAAAACCCTATGAAATTCATGGGTCACTATAAGTTGACAGGTGACAGGGCACATGCACATACAATGTGATATGCAAACCTGACAGGGCCAATCTCTTTGGCTTGTGTCTCTCCTCAAACAAAAGAAAGAACTCAGAGTCTGCTTAGGGGTTGTTCCTTTGGGTTTGCAAGGGAGAAACAAGTTAGACAATCATCTGTTGGGTTCAGCTCTTCCTCCTGGATAATGCACGAGCATGTTGTTTCATCCATGATAAGCCCAAATTCTTGAGGATCTCTGTTTTATTGTGATAAGTGAAATGGGTCATCACATCAAAGCTAGCAGCAACACCAATGAAAACATTACTTACAGATTACTTTATTATTTTTCTCTGGGCCATTTTTGATGCTTTGCTAGCATGGCCTCTTAATAGTTAATACTGCAGTCATGTACTACAGTCATAGTAGTCACTGTTGTCCTTTTCATCATATTTCTGGTTTCTATGTATGGTTATGAAAGTTGGACATAGCAGAAAGCTGACAGGAAGAGAATAAACTCATTTGAAATGTACTGAAGGAGAGCTCTATGGATACTTTGGACTGCCAAAAAATAAAATAAACAGGCCTTGAAGCAAATCAAGGCTTAACTGTCCCTAGAAGCCAATATGACTAATCTAACACTGTTGTACTTTGAGCGTATAATGACAAAACATGACTCATTTAAAAAGACAATAATGCTTGGTAAAGTAGAAGGCAGTAGGAACAGAAGACAACAGCAATACAAATGGATAGACTCAATCTTTGTTATTGTGTACCTTCCAGTTGTTTCTGACTTATGGCAACTCTAAGGCAACCCTAAAATGGGGTTTTCTTGGCAAGAGGGGAACTGCTATTGCCATCCTCTGAGGCTGAGAGGTCACCCAATGGATTTACATGGCCAAGCTGGAATTGAAACCCTGATCTCCAGAGTTTAAGTCTAATACTCAAACCACTACACCACACTGGCACTCTAGAATCAATCTGAGAAGATACAGTCACGCTCTGTTTGCAAGACCTCAGCAGGGCTCATGATAACAGGTTGATCTGGAGATCTCTTGTTCCTAGGGTCACCATATGGTGAAGCAATTAACAACTACAGTCAAGGTAAGATTTCAGTGAAAGTGTCACACTATTTAACTATATCTAACTATAAAACTGTGCAAACTACTATTACCTAGGAATCCTTCTTCTGCCCACATATACTGTAGTCTATGAGTAAATTTTATGGATAATTTACTTTTACAGGCACACATGGCTTTAAAATTAAATCTGGAGCTTCCCAACAGTTACCAATTGCCTATTTGGATCTAAGCCTGTTAGAAATCAATGTGGCCATGCTGTACATTGTGCAGGTTCCTATACAGCTTTATTTAATTCATGTTCAATACAGCTTTAGATTACTGTTTGTTGGAGCAGGGGCAGAAAGAGAGAAAGAGAGAGAGTGCGCAAAAGACTTAAAAAAGAAATGGTAAGGACTACTAAAATGGCATTCTCAGATCCTAGTCCAAGATTTTGTGTCATGAACCATGCCAGCTCTCAGACTCTGTCAAAGCCGCTTATGTATCACACTGATAAAGGAAAGTATTTGGTGTAAAAATAAAACCATTAAAGCCTTCATGCAGGGAACTGTTGCCATGGAGAAGACACATTAAACACACCCAACGCTCATGAGAACGGGATGACAAAGGACAGTCCCCTAGAGAACAGAATTATCTCATGTAGCACAATCATCAAACAAGTTAATTAAGCAGGGCTGGTAGGTTACCAAGGGTGTTTCTATGCAACAGTCATTTTCTGGGGGATGGAGATAAAGTTTGGTCAGTTTCTCTGAAAGACTGCAAACTGGCTGATGCAGCAGGCAGGGATAACAGAAAGAAAAGATAGGAAGTTCTGTATACATTCTGAGATAAATGGTCTGAATGAATATAAGGACACTTCTTACATTCCTACTATTTCCTCTTCCCAGAGAATAATGTTACCAGAGCTATTAAGGAGATCTGGATTAAGGAGATATCTTGCAGAAACTAAGGCCGGTTACAAATTGGCACTTGGGACGTCCGCAGGACGTCCCATTTTAAAAAAGGGGCGTCTCTTCTAGACACCCCTGGGTCTAATACGGACTCTGTCCGTACAATATGGCGCCGGCCGTTCCACATGGCCGGCACCATCTTTACGTATCGGACGCTGTGCGTCCGAACGTGTCACAGCGCCTGTGATGTCACGAATGCGCCCCTGGCGCCTCGCGACATCACAGAGGCGTCGCAGAAAGCAGCTCCATTTTGGAGCTTCTTTTTTGCTCCGTAAGGGCTGCGACGGCTCCCTTACGGAGCAAACGGCGGTGGCGGCAGACCGCCTCAAAGCGGCGGTCTATAACCCGCCTAGATGTTCAAAACACAGTGTGCCTAGCCCTAGACATTTATCATTTAACTTTCAAAATCACTTTATATCTTTCTCTTAGTTTTACACTTAAAAGTATCATTGAGGTAGCTATTCCTACACAATGAGATGATCAACCGCACCCACCCACCCCATTCCCTGGACTGCAAGGATACGGCATCATACACTGTGGATTAATATATCCTACAACTGAAGTTGTACTCCTTACTTCCTGCGGAGGTAGGAGCATGAGTGAATACTATAGTAATAGGGGGTGTAGCTCCTGCCAAAAAGAAATTGGTGGCTTTTTAGTAACCTGTCAAGAATGTTATTGAGGACCAGCCAAGAATGATTATGGCCCATCATATGACCCCCTCCTCAAACTCACAGCCTCGCCAACCAATTGAATGTGTGCACCAACTGGCCCCAAAGGAATCATGTGACCCCCTCTACAAACACACCTCACCACCCCCAGCCAACAGGAACTAGTTTCAGACCCCTCAAAATTATGTGGTCTGAACCATCCAAATGTGATAGATTTCAAATGTGTGCTCCAACTGGCCCCAACAGGGACCTGTGACTCTTATAAGAGCATGCCTCACTACCCCCAACCAATACAAACTGGTTTTGAACCCCTCAGAATGAATTGCTCCAAACCAAGAGGAAGGCAGCCTATAGAGAGAGAGATTGTAAACAGAGTTTTTTGTTTCATTTTTTTGCCTACCCAAATTCTGCAGAGACAACATGGAGGCTTCAAGCACCCCCCTCAGAGACTTATAGAGTTTTCTACTCCCAGGAAAATAAAACTCAGAAAGTGGTCACCTTGGCCAAGATATGATGGTCCTGTGGGCTGTGCATCTATTTCGGGTCCACAGTTTGCATAGCTGCTAACATTTCCACATTCCATCCAATGCCCCAAGATTTAAGGATTACAGAAGTTGTGCAGAACACAGGATGGGTATGCTACCTTCCATAGGGTTGTAAAGGGTTCTGGGCTCAAAGTGCATGCATGAATGTCGTTAACAGCTGTAAATCAGACAGGAATCTCCCTTTCACACTTATGTGTCAGGTCACAGGTCAGGGGGTCTCCGACCTTCTTGTTTATATAGAATGGAGACTCATGACTGAGTTCAGTATGAGTATAAGAACATTTTCAAAATTAAAAATGGGGTATTATTAATTTTTATCACACTTGTACAGTACAAATACTTCTTGTCCTCAAAGAAAACATCTAATGTAAATATTGTTCCTATTTTGCTAGGAGGAAATGAGATTCAAATGGAATGAATTATTTAGCTATTTGAAGGCATGGGGCTGGGCCTATCACTCTATTAAGGAATATACACAATAGCAATAAACATTTCCATTATGAATACTACTGTAGTATAAAAAGAACAGAATTAATTCCATCCTTTTATGCAAATGTTAGAAAATATATTTCCCAAATGTTATTTCTTCACAATCTTTTTCATTTAGGCTGTTCATTAAGTGTTAGGGCAGGCTGTGGGCAGCTCCACATTAAGTCCATGGCTCCTCAGAGTAAATCAAACAAACGGAGTGGTGAGCTCTTGTTTTCATTACAGTTTAGTTACAAAAGGCCATGGTGTTTATCTTCAACCCATTTTACAGCAGGGGGTCTTGGAGATGTCTCATCCACAGGATTCCCATGAGTCAGGCTCTCCCAAGGGCAGTTAACAACAACAGCAAAATATCCATAATAGTCCAGAGATGTTTTGGAGATGGGATCCAAATCTAAACAGGAAATTAATGATGTTTCATATACACCTTATAAACATGGCCTAAAGTTAATTTTATATAATATTTTTAATAATTTTGTGCAAGAAACAAAATTTGTGTACAGTGAACCGCTGTACTAGTGGTATCATGTTGGTGCTCAAAATGTTTTGGATTTTGGAGCATTTCAGATTTGGATTTTCATATTAGGGATGCTCAACCTGTACCTCATGTTTCCTACTCAAGCATTAACCATGTCTATCCTTACTTTGAATCTAAAATCAAATGGGATCAGTTGCATTCAGGATTGTAGAGTGTTACTGCATTGTCATCACAGCAGAGAACAGTACATTAGCAATTCTACACTGAAGCAAATCTGTGAAACAACTATGCAACATTGAAAAATAATTCTTATAATCCTCAAGAGTCTATCTTGTTTGCCATTTAGAGTTTTTTGTCCTCATGATAATCCAATTACAATGATAACTGTGTCATAGGCAATACCCCCTCATTAAATAATTAGCATAAGGGAAACACTATTGTTAGCATACTCTATACCCCCTCCCGATGGATATGTGTTTTTCTAGTTAATATCTAGCATGGAGCATGTGTGGAAGTCATGATGATAACCTGATACATATTTTGTGGATCACGATGACCAAATGTTGCTAGAAATGCACCAATGTTGAGGTCATGCTGACCAGAACATGCCAGGCCTAAATAGAACACAAAAGCAAGCACTGAAAGGTTATGCTAAACATGACACATTCCTCCTACCTGCCTCTGTTTCCATTTCCTTTCAAAGAGGAAACAAAAGAGGGCAATTGCTGAAATATCCAGAGACTAATCCTAGAGACTTCTCCTTTGATCTTTCACCATTTCACCTACCTGCCCATCACAAAACAAGGATTGTCACAGATGCCACCAATGGATTGACACCTCAGTGTCAACAACATCAAACTTTCTGGAAGTTCTTGGAAAAGCCATCAAAGCTTTTGTTGCCTCTTTTGGGGAATACAGCCAGCCAGCTTGGCATTGTGGCTTGAGCAAGATGACCAGATGCCATAACCACAAAGGGGGAAAGGGATTGCAAACTGTAGGACATTGCAGAAAAGTGTAGGGCATCATAAAATAAAACCTAAACACTAATATAAATATAATATAAATGCATGGGATTGTGTATACCTCATGGCTGGAATTAATCTGGTAATCCAATTATCAATCAAATTCTCCCAACTTCAGTTTCTTTATATAAATAGACATTTATCTGAGTTTTTTTAATCACCCAAATACAGATGAGGTGCCGGTGTTGGAACAACCAAGATCATTAAAATGCTGAGTTATATCCTGTATGGTAATGATGTATAAAAAGCTTCCTTTTAGAGTCAAGGAGCAATTAATAATAAACAAAATTCCATCCAAAATTTCACACAAAGTTGGCATAAGCAAAGCTTTTAATATTAAATTTCATGCATTTACACACTGAATAGGCTATATTTACACTTTAATCCAATAAAGTATGTTAATTTTCAAACTGTAACATTCATTCAGCTCAGAAGCAAGTTGCTTTATGATATTTGCATATGAATGAAGTTATCAATGAAACTTGTTCCAAGGGCACAAAAGCTTATTTGGGAATAACAGGCTGTGCCTCAAGGAGGATGACAGCAAGGAACAGTGTTGTAGTATGAGAACAACGCCAGAAATAAAAAGCATTGAAAGCAGACTCTATTTGGTGTAATACCTCTTTTCAACACAATATAAATTCTCATTAAAATGTGAAGCACACTAGTCCACTGGCAAACTTCAGAACAAAGCAAATATTCAACTCTGGCAACATATGGCTTTGACTGCTGCTATTAACTCCTCCTGAATGACAACATCTAATTACCTGCATGTATCCCCATAAATCTCATTCAGGGAAATTGCCTGGGTAAGGAGTTCACTTTCCCACAAATACATAATGTAGTCATGAGAAGAACATCTGACAATGGCGCATTACAGAGCGCCCAAAATGGGCGCTCTGCTGGCGCCACCGGTTGCTCCGTCTGGGAACCGCAGCGGTCAAACCAAGCGGTTCCCAGACGCACCAAAAAGAAGCCGCAAAAAGCGGCTTCTTTTTGGGCCCTGGAAGTGGCACCGCAAGTGGCCAATGGTGCACTCCTGATGTCATTTCCGTCACGGGAGGTGCGGACGCTACATGTCCACGATGTCAAGATGGCAGCGCCTGTGTAGAATGGGCGCTGCCATTTTGTACGTCCCCAGGACGTACTAGGGTTAGGAGCGTGCGTAAAGTACGGGCCAATAATAGTGAAGTCTTTGGCTGGATCCTTTGAAAAATCTTAAATATTGGATTTTAGTTGATGCATCATGTCTTTGGACATACCTAGCAATGTGTCCTGTATGCCTTTATGAAGAAAAAAATTGCAATCCAATATACAGTCCTTCAACTAATGCAAAGCTACATCTTATAATGCTATACCAGTGACCAGATCTAACCTGTTTTTCAGCAAGCACACTAAGTGCAAGTCAACACCATGCTACTGAACATGGGTACCTCAAAGGTACACATAGACAGGGCAGGAATTCTTTGTGTCATACCAACAAAAGTGCAACACTGTTCAAGAGGGGGGCAGCAGGGAAACTCACGTTTTAATTAATCCTGCCCATCAATTTTCTTGGACATACTAACAGAATCAAGAAAGCCTCTTAGTAGCAAAACAAAATGCTCAGCTGAAATATTCAAATTTCATTATCATGTTGCAGTAAGTTTATTCCAACACAACTCAGATCCATATATCACGATGTTTATTTAGCTTAAAATCAAATATTGGCTATTTATTATACTATACACTTTATAGGCTTCATGATCCAATCCTATAGATGGTAAACCACAGATAGAGAAGACAGAGGGAGAAAGCCAGCTTACCTCTAGAGTTTCCCAATTCACAGAGAGAATCCACTGACTGTGCTGACAGGCCAAACACCCACAGGCAGTCTGCACACACACACTTTTTCCTGCAAGGACAGACTGTCTAAAATGAGGCATTCACAGGCACAAGCAGTGCTGTGTCACTTTTTTCCCTGCTCCACCCCAAACACATGCACACAAGTGCACAGAGGCACCACCAGTAATCGCCACACACACAACTGGCTGTGCAATTGGCCACTTTATCACACAAGTGATCAACAACCCATACACCAGTGCATAAAGTGACACATTAGCACAGCATAATCTTGGAGCCCCCCCCCCCCTACATGCCCCCTTCCCCCTCCTTATCCCATTCTTCTCTGTTGGACCAGCCAGTTTTCTTTAATGTACTTATTAAATCCATTGTATTGCTGGTGACTTGCTGTGTTTGTTGTGATTTCACTTCATGGGGTGTGCAATGTTGCAGCTGACCACTGGTGTGCTTGTGTGACTGATTCATGAACAGACAACAACAACAACAACAACAACAACAAAACCTAGGGGCAACAATGGCACTGGCACTGTCTTTGCACTGGCTTGCAATCCGCCCAACGGTGCGATAGTTCACACCTTCCGGCTTCATCCAGAGCAATCTGATGGTTATTTTCTTCCAGTGTTTAGCTTCATAAAAACGGGAAAAAATATATATTCTCAACATCTGAGGCAAATCAAATATGACTGCTGGGAGGGGGGGGGGATTAACAGGACCTGAAGTGACAGATTTGTCCATTCTCTATTTAGGAATATTTACTATAATCAATGCTGAGCAAGCCGATTTAAGGATTCCATATTCATAATCTCAAGCTTCAAAATTCAATTACTACAATCTTCGAGTTCATCATGCTTGGTCTGGGTGATTTGTCTCCAAGAAGAGCCTGCCAGCTTTAAACTGGTATTATATTGCCAAATGATTTGGTAATCAAACTTCAAAATTTTAATTGCACATACAGTGTACAATTACTTGTTCCAATTTCTCTGACCAAAATGTTCCAGGTTAGAGTTGCAGTTATACTACCAGTCTAGGCACATACACCAGGTCAAATTTTTTCATGCTGTATTACTTCTTTTGTTCCACGCAATTAACTTCATTATAACCTTCCACTGACATGGAACACTTTAAGATAAAAGTCCTACATGGTTTGGGTCCAGGTTACTTACAGGATTGCCTCTTCCAGTACAATCTGCCCTATACATTCTTCTGAGGACTACACAGCCCTCTGAAAAATGTTTGCACCAGCTGACCAGAACTAGACTGGCAGCGTTTACCAGAGAACCTTTTTTTCTGCTGCCCCGGACTGTGGAATGATCAAATGACCTGTGGAATGACCTGCCAGAAAAGAAATGACAGTGGAAAGTGCTGACTGCATTTAAAACAGCATTAAAGACATATCTCTTTTGGCAGCCCTAGCCAGTCAATTTTAAATCGTGACTTTTTAATTTGTATATGAGCTATTGATGAGCTTCCTATTTGTTCATCTAGTTCAATGTTCTCTCTTCTTCCTGCGAGCAATTCTCCAATCTCTTGGCCAGAGATCTTTTACATTATCTGTTACCTCATTCTTTTAACAAGAAATAGCCAGGACTGAACCCAGGACATTCTGCATACAAAAGATATACTTAGACAGTCTGCATTCAAAGGATATATTCAGCCATTCATAGTTGTGGTTCTTCCTTCACTACCAGCTTCTTAAGCAAATAGTTTTTGTTTTTAATTTTGTCAAACACTAATTGGGAGGAATGCCTTGAGCCTCTATTCTTGTGAAGACAGTATCTTTAGGGCATAATTATAATTAGGAAATGCAGTACAGTGGTATCGCTTTCAAAGCATGCATGGTCTGATCTCTTCCAATTAAAAAAAATATGGGAGTGTTCATTTGTTAGCTATTTTTTATTTGGTAGAGAGCCAGCGTGGTGTGGTGGTTTGAGCCTTAGACTACAACTCCAGAGACCAGAGTTCAAATTCCTGCTCAGCCATAGAAATCCAGTGGGTGACCCTGGGTGTATCACACTCTCTCAGCCTCAGAGGATGGCAAAGACAAACTCCCTCTGAAGAAACTTGCCAAGAAAATCTGGTGATATGTTTAACTTTGAGTAAACATAAGGTGGAAACAGCTTGATGGCACACAATAACTGGGGACAGTTTTTGCTTCCTTTCTCCTATTTCAGGAATTATTATTAATCTTCTTCTTTGTGTTTTGCCACCAAGTTTTAATGAAAGATTCTATTCTCTGTCAAAATTATTGGGCTTGCATTTCCCTCTTGGTCTATTGGACTTTAGTGAAAGTCTTCTTTGATACTGATATATTGTAGGCACCTCATAAAACATGTGAAACTGAAAATAATTCACCAGATTGGGCCATACTGCCATAATGGGTTAAATTTTGCTACAATGTTGAATGTTTCTTTCTCTGTACATTGTTGCATGTTGATGCAATTTTTGAAATATTGTTTCATTGTTTGTTTTTTTTCCTGAATGTTAATAATGTGAGGGGATATGTTTCCCACTGAACTGCATATAATATAAAGAGTAATCTTAGGGAAAGGATGGAATATGCATGAGAGTTTGCTTTGTAAGACCCTTCTTCAAGAGCAAATCTTTAAATTACAATTGCTGAACCACTACTAGAACTAAATTGAAACAGTGATTTTATATCAGTGATTACTTAACCCCGCCTGCCTCCTCTGTTCCTCTACCAGCATGTCTTTCGCTTTTTTATTTTTATATTTCTCTTTTTACGAATAGGTTGGGGGGAGATAAGAAAAGAAAGTTTTTAAAAAAAAGAAAATAGGCCATTTGGGAATAGCGGAGGTAGGAGAGAAGAGAGAGAAAGGAGGAAATTGAGATCAAGTGACTGCCTAATGTTGGAACTGAAATCCAGAATTATCACACATAAATCTAAATGCAACAGCCTGGGAATTAAAAATTGTGCAATAGTCACAGACCAATTATGTGATAAAGGATGGCCATATATGTGTCAATTCTGCTTTACTACCACTTTTTAGCCTCATGTGCTAATCTCCAAAGAATTTGTATTGAAACACTAAATACAACTATAATTAACTACAGAGTCTTCCTCCCTTCCTTTCTGCACTGTACCCCTGTTAGTCCTTTAAAAGAAAATTGAAAACAGATGGGGCAGGCTTCCAGCATAGAGATGCACCTGCAGAGACTGCACTAGGAATACTAAAATGAGAAAGCACTCCTTTCTGGTAGGCGCATTACACACTGCCATTTACTACACGCTCCACGTGTCCTAGGGTTAGGAAGGGGCATGCTAAGGTTAGGAAGGGTCTCACCTTCCTAACTGGCCCTGTTTCTAGGATGCGCAGAGAGTGTACTAAATGGCAGCGCCCATCCACATGGGCGCCGCCATATTTACGTCTTGAACGCACAGCGTCCGGACGTGGCATGGCGGAAGTGACGCTGCGAGTGCCGCCTTGCGCCTCATGGTGCCACTTCCGGGGGCCAAAAAGGAGCGCCATTTTGGCGCTCCTTTTTAGCTGTGCTGGGAAGCCTCGCGGTCTGGCCACTGGGGCTTCTCACGCAGCTAATGGCGGCGGCGGCAGACCACCCACTTTAGGGCGGTCTGTAATGCGGAATAGTCTTTCAAGGTTTTTGTTGCCTACACATAGCAAAAACATTAAGGGGAAGGTTACATTCTTCAACCATATACTACACAACTAAGGAACAGATGCATCCAATTAAAAACAAAACTGAAAAAGCATCCATTAAATGTTGGCCATGAAATACTGCTTATCCTTTCCTTTTCAACTACTGTGCTAATGCAATAGTCACAATTCTCCGACAACCAATCAAACAAATGTTAAGTGTTACACTCTGGAGAAAACTTTTGTTGACTGTAACTGATATATCCTTTAGTGATGACAAGGCATAGATAGTTAGAACAAAATATCTCACTTTCCAGTTGAGGAACGCCATTCCAAAAGCATCCAGCTCAAAACCAGGTTGGAGCAATTTCTCTGTGTTTATATGAAGGAGATACACATGAAGTCAATACAAAATTAAAAGGGAAATATATAAGGAAGCCAAATAAAGATAATTTTTGCAAAGGTCATTTGATTGCTGCTATACAGATATAAAAGAATGGACATGACACTAGTGCAAAAGTACTGGTGATGGAATACAGAGATTGTGTTCTGTATGCACTATAGCTATCCCTACGGTGTACATATATAATTAAGCAGACTTATGGCAAGAGGCAAAAAACAGTAGGTGTTAACCTGATACTAACTGATAGAGACTGGACTAGAGTACACATATGGAGTATCAATGTGTGTACAAAACAATTTATCATGTTTCCCTGGTGTATAAAGCCATCAGAACTTTCTACCATATATTTTTGGGTTTAAACTAGAAGTAAGAAGATCTGTAGGCAGGGGCAATTTCAACCACTTCTCAAAATAAGTTCAGACAAGACATGTGCACATCTAAAAGGAATGCAAAACAAGGAATGAGTCTGGAGGAAGAGGAGGAGGAGAGTTTGCTGGATTCCAAAAGAGGCAGCAGTTCAGTGCAGATTCCTACTCTTTCATGAAGACTTTTAGTCCTAAATTACTCCAACTAGTTCTTCCTACAAATGCAATCTGGGGCATGTTACAGACCACTGGATTGCAGCGGTCTGCTGCCGCCGGTGGCTGCTGCATCTGGGAACCGCAGCAGCCAAACGGCGCGGTTCCCGGACGCAGCAAAGGAGTGTGAAAATCGCGCTCCTTCTTGCTCCCCAGAAGAGACGCCACAAGGCGCTAGTTGCGCACTCGCAGCATCACTTCCGGGGCGCCACGTGCAGACGCAGAGTGTCCGTTACGTCAATATGGCGGCGGCTGTGTGGAATGGCTGCCGCCATTTGTTACGGACTCTGTCCGTAATAGGAGCAGGGGCGTCTGGAAGAGATGCCCCTTTTTCAAAATGGGACGTCATAAGGACGTCCCTTATGGCGGGGTGTAACGCGCCTGGGATTCCTTAGGGCTAATTTGTTGTTGTGTGCCTTCAAGTCATTTTGGACTTATGGAGATCATGAGGTGGCGTTTTCTTGCCAAGACTTGTTCATTGCCTGTGCCTTCCTCTGAGGCTGAGATAATGTGACCTGCTAGGCACTTGCTAGGGACGCCCAGTGGGTTTCCATGGCCAAGCAAGGATTCAAATCCTGATCTCTACATTGTTACTGCAATGCTTAAACCACTACACCCTGCTGGCTCTTGGGTTAAAGCGAAATAGTCATACAATTTTTCTCAAAAATATGACAGTACTAGAGCTCCAGGCAATCTACTTGGTATCTGTAAATGATATAACACTATGAAAGTTGAGAGGATGACTCTCTTGGCTATGTGGCCTTCCTTTACTGTATGTAATTATCTGTATTGTCTTAACAAAGCAGCTATCGCTTTTAATGCTGATGAGTGTAACCATCTGGAGAACATGGTCACCCAGGGTTTATTTCTTTCTCTTTTGCCCTGCAGTTTTAACAGTGATTGAAAAAAATTAAACAGTTGCAGGTTGTTGTTGTTTTTTACTATATAGTCAATTTCTATTTTGCCCTTTTAGATAATCAGGAAGCAATAAGTCACAGAAACAAACCTTTCCGAATATATTCCTATTGTCTTGAAAGTATAACTTTCAATTTTGATTTCTTGGCCTTTAACCACATAACTATGGCAAAATCTGCACTGCAGAAATAATGCAATTTGACACCACTTTGGGGCAAAACAGGCTGCCCCTTCCAAAGGCAGATTGGGGCCATGGCAACCGCACATTGCAGCCCCAATCCACCTTGAATCCAGCTGAAAAAGGAGTAGCCGACAAAAAGCCGGCTTTTCCAGTCTGCCACATCCCCAGGGCAGCTTCCTGGCACTTTGGCAGTGTGTGGCATCTGGAAGCCAGCCCACATGTGAGCAGCAGGGTGGCTTACAGGCAGCTTGGGGGCATGTATTGTCTGCATACCATGCCCCCAAGCTGGCTTTTTAAGCTGGTCTGTTTCCAGCCTAAAACTACCATGGATCAATGCTATGTAATTCTGGAATTTGTAATTTTGTCAACTATTTAGCCTTCTCTGTCAGAGAACTCTGGGCCACAACAAACTGCAAATCCCAGGATTCCATATCACTGAGCCATGGCACCTATCTGTAGCCAAACAAAGTTTCACCTATTTTAATTTTGGCCCCTACCTACTACCAAGTTGTGCAGAATATCAGTATGTGAAGAGACCCTGTAGCACCTTTGCCATCATCTCCCGATTCTGTAAAAAAAAAAGTGCTGGCCTGGTCTTGCCAACTCTCCATAAAAACCTGCCAGCCACTTTGAGCACTGGCACTTCTTAACACAGGGAGGGGATAGGCACAAGCTACAAGGAAGAACCATGCAAGCCAAAAAGCAAGTAAGAGTCATGAAGCAGACATGAAAGCATATCTTGCTGACAAGACAGTTCATAGTTTGCGCAAGCACAGTTCCCATCTCCATGAGCATGCTTCCTGATTTGCTCTTCCTGAACACAGAGACATTGTGAGCAAGCCAGGCACCTCAATCCAATGTGTATGGCTCCATTTAAGCCTATTTCTATTTCTCTCTTTCTATTTCCCCTCTCCTCTCCAATTTCCTGCCCTCTCTCTTGCACTCTTGAATTTTGAAGTTCCTTGGGACAGGAACCTGTTTCTTTATTGTTGTCATTGTTTTTATGTGCCTCCAAGACATTTTCTATTTACGGTGACCCAAAGACAAACCTATCATAGGGCTTTCTTGGCACATTTCTTCAGAGGCGGGATTTACCACTGCTGTCCCCTGAGGCTGAGAGCATGTGACTTTCCCAAGGCTACCCAGTCGGTTTCATGGTAAAGCAGGGAATTGAACCCTGGTCTGCAGAGTGATAGTCCAAGACTCAACATGGCTGAAGAGAGATATGAGAAGATTACAAAACACCACTTTTTAAAAAATGAACGAAAAACACGAGTGAACTTTCCAGTGACTGGAGTGGTGGCAGTAGCAAGGGAAAGCAGTGGGAGGCAGCCTGGGAGAGGGAAAGCAACACCAGACTCTGGTGGGCAATAGGGCTCAAGAAGAGAGAACTCAGCAGCAGCAGTGTTCTGTGCACTGCTGGGCAGCCTGAAATCCAAGTTGCTCTCTCCAGCCACATCTCTCTGCAGCCCGCAAATACTGCACCATTTTATTTTATATATGGGACCTGATTACTGTCCAGGAGATTTCCAGGGAGCCATCCGACTACTCAGTTCCACCTATCGCGTCAGCAGTGACAGCACTCCTAATCGTTTGTTCAAAAGCAGTAGTAGGTGGCTGGCAAAGATTCCAAGATCAGGTCCTATTCCTTCTAATCTGTTGTACTACCTCACCAAATATCACTGATTAAAACAGAAAAACAGGAATGAAGGTTGTATGTTCATCCCAGCTACAAATCTACTATTCAAATTAAAGCTCAAAAAATCCCAGAACAATTTAATTGGCAGATTAATCAGTACAAGGGTCAACATGTTAGCATTCTTTTCTGCCCCATTAATGAGGAAGATTAGATCATGTATAGCAGGAGATAAATCCACCTCCTTATTACAGGAAGAAGTGGAAGAAGGGATGAAAGAAGCTGACAGTTGGACACAGGGCAAATGTTTAACTGAAGTAGCAAATCCCAAAGAGGGATTTGATATCAATATAAAATGCTACCAGTAACTACCAGCTGATTGTGCTGAGCACTGCCTACCTGCCCTACCTGCCACCATTTTCTAACTTGCTCTGCCCCAGTACAGTATTATCATTTTGCAACTGGTGTAACTGTGGTCATTTCCACCACATGGGGGATAGGATGGAAGTAGAGAGTACCATCTTGAACTTGGGGGGGGGGAGAGAGACACAGGATTTGAATGTATGATACAACCACTTTCCTGCAGCTAAGCGGGCCTGAATCTGGTCAGTGCCTGTAGCTGGGGAACCCAATATGCACAGCCTTCAGTTCTGTGGGAGAAAAGTAACATATAAAGATAATGAACTAATAAATAAAAAAGCAGATCTCTAAAACTTTATACAGATTGGGTATCCCTTATCCATAAATCCAAATACTCTAAAATCCAAAATTGTTCACATTGGCAGCTGAGAAAGTGACACCTTTGCTTTCTGATAGTTCAATACAGTCAGTCCTCCATATCCACAGATCATTTATCGTTCCACCATCCATGGCTTGCAAATATTTTAAATATATATAAATTCCAAAAAGCAAACCTTGCTTTTGCCATTTTATATAAGGGATGCCATTTCACTATTCCAAGTATTTAATGGGACTTTAGCATTAATGGATTTTGGTATCCACGGTGGGTCCTGGAACCAAAGTCCAGTGGATACCAAGCGCCCACTGTATACACGAACTTTGTTTCATGCATAAAATTATTTAAAACATTGTGTATAAAAATTACCTTCAGGCTACAGGTATAAGATACATATGAAATATAAATGAATTTTGTATTTAGACTTGGGTCTCATCTCCAAATTACCTTATGCAAGTACTCCAAAATCTGGGGGGGGGGGGGGGGGAATCTGAAATCCAAAATACTTCTGGTCCCAAGTATTTCTGATAAAGGATAGTTAATCTGTATAGAATGTATGAGAAGAATATTTCTTGTTTGCTTGTGTTTTTTTTTAAAAGCAGTGTTCCATATACTTAAAAGAAAAGAAAAAACAAAATATTTATGACAGATGATCTCATTCCAAGAAAAGTGTTTGGGTGTGGGTGGGTGGGTGTGCGCGCACACACACGCACACACTATCACTATTCCTGTTTATCACAGCTTTTATTTCCTTCAGTCTTTTGGAACTGCAAAATGCAGTGCATTTTTTCCATTACTGATTACTCCAGTGTACACCACATCACCATATGCCCTTTCTGTTTGAGATTGCTATTGATTTCAGCCATTGTTCAGACTGCATGCATTCACCATTACTTCAGCTATGCTGACTCATTCCCACTGGCTTTCCCTTATCCCTCTTCTGCTGCTGCTCCCTGCCCCCACTCCCCAAGATGCTCTCAGATTCATAATCTTCTTGTCGCTTGAAAAGCTGCATGACCTCTCTTTACAAATGACATGGAAGGGGAAAAAATCAATTGCAGATCTTTAAAGCATCCTACCCTAACATATTTCTGATTCCTGTGTATGCATTGCAGATGGAACAGTCCACTATTAACACTCAGAAACTATATATGCAAAGCAGTATAACCAGCCACCAGTATAATTACTGCAGTCCTGCAACACCTGTGAATTGTGTTTTTATTGCTATACAATATACAGAACATTTAAACAGGCATTTAAAACAGAGTTTTTAAAGAAGGAGCTGGGGTGTTGTATTGTTTTAAATACAACACCCTTTAAAATTGTATTTTATTCTTTTAACATGCAATCTGTTTTAATTCTATTTTAATTGCATCATTTTTGCATGTTTTTAATTATGAGCTGCTCTGAGTCCCAGTTTTGTGAAAATGGTGGGAGACAAATAAATATAATAATAATAATAATAATAATAATAATAATTTGTGTGGTTTACCGGAAATCTCAGGCACCTTCACATAGGTGCCTTTGTTTTCACCATCATTTCTGTAATATTTCAGTTTCTGGAATACAATTCAAGTAATACTACAGAAGCAAAAAGAAAATATATCAAGTTAGTGTAAGATTTTGGGGTACCTTTAGAACTTAGGGGTACCCTTAAAACAGCTTTATTGTGACATAGGTTTTAATGGACTTAAGTTCATTATATATGAACGCTATGCCTATCTGGCATGTATAAAGATAACAGAAGAGCTTGTTGGCAAGCAATCATATATATCGCAGTGGAGAGCAAGCAGAACAAGCAGGTGAGCTCCTGTTGCCATAAGTGAGGCTACTGGGTTAACACCAATTACAGCTGGGCCCCATATTACATAAGGGATCCATTCCAGAACCTTTTGAATAATACAAAAATCATCTATCATCTGGAACATTATTTTTCTTTACAAAATGAACAACGAAGGTGTTGCAGCCTCCAAAAAGCATCAGTATTGACAGGTATCATCAGAAGAGAAAACGTCATGAGAAGGTGGTTCTAGATTGTAGCACCAGTATGAGGTTGATGTTTTGATGTCAATGTTGGGAGCAGACATTGTCAATGGTGGGATGTCGATGTCAGAAGCAGATGATGTCAACAGTTGCCAAAATCTTTTTTGTTTAATGTTTAAATATTTGAAGGGATGTTACACAGAGGATGAAGTGGGGCTCTTAAATACTGGTAATTGACATATTACAGGTAAGAGCCAATGTCCCTTTTTCTACTGCTCCAGAAACTGGGACACAGAACAATTGATGCAAACTACAGGAAACAAGATTCCACCTAAACATTGGGAAGAACTTCTTGACAGCAAGAGCTGTTCAACAGTGGAATATGCTGCCTCGGAGAGTGGTGGAGTCTCCTTCTTTGGAGTTTTTTAAACAGTCATCTGTTTAGTCATCTGTTGGAGATGCTTTGATTGTGTATTCCTTCATGGCAGGGGGTTGGGCTGGATGGCCCTTGTTGTCTCTTCCAATTCTATGAGCCTACGTTTTCTAATGTCCACATGACTGGTTCTGCTTCCCTTTCTTCTTCTGCTTCTTCTTCTTCTTCCTCTTCCTCTGAAGAGATTTTAGTAAATTCCTCCAATTCCTCACTGGTTTACACTTTCTCATGATTGTCAAAATGTTCCTCCACTTCCTCATCCAGCAGGTCTGAATATGTATATCATAGTATATCTGGCGGTCTTTAAGGTGCCACTAAAAAACTTATTTTTGCAGTAAGCGAGCTACTACTCCATTTGTATGGCATTCCTGTCAACAAATAATCTTACTTACAGCTTACTTGTGACCCTTAGAGACAAAGCTACTTCCACTGACGTTTGCATATTGACAGGAGATTTTATTTGTCCAAGAAAAAGGAACAGATCTTCTGTATTTTTGTTTTTCATTCGACTAGTTTGACCAGCTCCTAAAGCCATCCATTATACAACATTAGCTATTGTAACTGCTGTAACTGCAATCTCGAAAAGATGTGCTTATATTAATGATCTTAAATAAATGCCTTTCATATGAAGAATGGCCTGAGTTGCAATCCAAAAAATTAACTTTTCCAAGATCTGATTTGACCCCCATCAGTGTCTTGTTCCTAGAAGATGAGGCAGGGCTGGAATGTGATCTACACCAACAGTGGACACATTCCAGGTTTGTGGGATCTACCGTACTTGATATTTTACTATGACTCTGAAATTCACCAGACAGAAGCTGGTGCCCAGGAAAGTAGGCCTACAAGTGCAGATTAGCATCAAATATCTGTGCAATCTATTCAGAAGGAAATCCCAGTGAATTGAACATAGGGCAATCTTAGCACACATGGAACTGCAGCTTAAATCTAATAACAGTTTTATTCACAAAGATGTTTAAAGTGAGTTAATCCCTGTATTAAAGTAAAACTTCATAATTTAGTTCAAATTATGGCTCTTTTTGGTTCTTCTTTCACAGGAAGAACATTTATACATGAGGGAAATACAATAAGTGAAGCTCAAAAAGTACATTTGGTCTCATTCTACATACGTTGTTAAGTCCTATAAAAAGATCTTGGCCCTCTTTTATGTAACCCTGTTTTGAAACATAGCTTTGAAAATATCACATAGACATGGTTCACAATGGGGTCATTTCTTTCTTCTTTATGCTGGCACAATTACTGTCTGATTTTTTCTTTCAATCAAATTTCTTGTGGTTTTTTTTTTTTAAACTTTGCTTCTGAAAAAGCTAAAGTTAGCAGCTTTTATCTTATAATACAACATTCTTTATAATGGGAGTCATAAAAAAGGCTTGGAAATAGCAATTATATCATTTTAGCCACTCAAAAGTCCAAATTACAAAGTGACATTTATACAAATTCCACAATTTAAATGCTTTGTCTCCCATACCAATAGCTCACATATGTGGAGTTCCCATGCAGGCAGGGTCTTTCCAATTTCTTATGCAGTGCTTGCAGTTAAGAATTTTCTAATGATTACTTCTGCGCTTCAAGCCATTGGGGAAGTTCACTTTTACACAGGACCCAATAGGTGCCCCTGGGATGGGCTACCTATACTTACAACCTTGCTGACTATACACATATTTATTTTTTGGCCTGACAATCATAGAACAACAGGATCATAAAAGTATAGTGACCTTTTTCATTAAAACGTGTTTCTCTGGGTAGAAGAATACTAACAGGATTGTATGTGTGACTGAGTAGTTTAGATACAAAAAGGGAAATGAGAAAACATCAGAAAATATAACATATACATGAATAATTATAGATCAGAATAATTACAGATCAATAATTATCAATCAAAATAAGTATAGATAAGTCATCATTTTCTAACTACAGGTACGGTAATTGTTGTTATTGTTGTGTGCTTTCAAGTCATTTCTGACTCATGGAGATTCTAAGGCAAACCTATCATAGGGTTTTCTTGGCAAGTTTCTTCAGTGAGGGTTGCCATTGCCACCCTCTGAGACTGAAAGTGTGTGACTTGCCCTCCCTCCAGTCCATCTGCCATGGTCCAGACATCAGAGGGAGAGCAGATCTGCTGGACTTTACCCCTTCCCCACTACTGTCCGGGAAAGCAGCCAAAGGGCTGATAAAGCAGCTAGTTTTCAAACAAACAATCCCCTCCCAGCACAGCAAAGTCAATGTAAGCTACACAGTCCTGGAGAGTTGCAGTAGCTTTGCAAAAAGGGTTTACCAGAAGAATTGTCAGACGGTCCGAGGTTCAGGGTAACAGATAGGCAGGTAGATAAAGCAGTCCAAGGTCAGGTTTCCGGGTAGTCAAGACAAGAAGCCAAGGAGCCAGAGACAGAGTCTTTCCTCTAAAAGAGTCAGATATCCACTGGCAAAGAACCACACATGCTCCAGGTGCTTAAGAAGGCAAGGAGCTGGCCTTCAGCTGTGCCTGATTACGAAGACGCTTCTGATAAAGTCTCCGAGATCTTCGAAGGCCCTCTCTTTCTGCTCGACGCTCATTGAAGGTAGGCACGCTGCCCAGATCCTCCTCCATGTCCACAGCCTCGGCACCAGGCAAACTTGACTGCTGAACCTCTGGAGGGGCCATAGACTCTGCTCCAGCAGAACTAGGGCCAGTCTCTGGCTCCTCCATTACAGGTTCAGATCCCAGAGGCTCTGGCTCATCCTCTGAGTCCTCCAAGCCATCTTCCAGGCTGGGCATGACAACTACCATTCCCTTCTCCTTTTGTGTCTTGTCTCTTTAGATTGTAAGCCTGACGGCAGGGAAATGTCCAATTAACAATTTGTAAGCTGCTCTGATAGCCTTTTGGCTGAAGAGCGGGGTATAAGTAAATTATTATTGTTGTTGTTGTTGTTGTTGTTATCATCATCATCATCATCATCATCAAATCTGCAAAAGTCAAAGCCACAAATGTGGAGGGATAAGCGTAAAATGGAAAGAATTGTGACAACTCCTACTCTGTAAAAAAAAAAGTAGCAGTTCAATATGTTTCAATTAACTATTCAAAATTAACAATATGCACAAATGGGGGGGGGGGGGGAACCAACTAAGTCAGATACATCTTGCATAAAGAAAGAAAACATTTTGAATGTTTTAGAGCCTAGCTGAAGGCTTCATCCACAATTTATCCAGGGACAACTTTTTCTTTCACTAGCCTCCACTTTTCTTATGATTTCTTGTTTTGATTGCCAGATTTATCCATGATGTGGCTAGCTGCTGAGACAAGCTTATTCCATGAATTAATGAATCTTTTTTATGGCCATAGACCAGCACAGACAAGCTTACCTGTTTTTCCCCTTCTCTCTCTTTTTTCCTGTTCATGCATCAGGAGTAAGGTATTCCTTGTCTAGTGTAAGCGGTCACACACAGCTACAGTAGGAATAGCTAGGATTGAATCCCATTCTTTCCCAGCTCAGGCATTGTTTACTGCAAACTCGTTGCTGCAACCTAACACTGAAAAGCTGTGTCTTTCAGACAGTGGAGCCCTCCTGCACTACCGCAATGGCAGTGCAGCTAAAAAAACATCCAGCTAGCTTGGGGGAAAGAAGAAAAGAGGAGCTGGTTTTCCCAGTTTGACAGTTCCCAAAATACTAAACAGTTCAAAAAAAAAGAGTCAGAGTGTTCTATTTCAGGTGAATGGTTTGCGATTGCCCAAACTCATTCTGTTTCCTTTTCTTTCAGGGGGTACAGTCCCTGTTTACACCAAAAAAGAGATTCGTGAGGAAAAGGCAGATAGATGGACTTGCAGAGTTGTGGACATTATTGTATGATATGACTTTGCAAAGTACAGTGGGCCTTTTGTATCCACTGGAGTTTGGTTCCCGGATCTTCCATGGATACCAAAATCCATGAATGTTCAAGTCCCATCAAATACAATGGCATATAAAATTGTGTCCTTTACATAAGGATTTTATTGGGTTTTAATAGTTGTATGGTTTAAATAGTTTTTAATTGTAATTTTAGTAGTTTTATCATCTGATTATGATTGTAATATGTTATGTTTTATTTTGAATTGACTTGTTTTGTTCTGTTGTACACCACTTTGATCTATTTTGGAAAAGTGGTCTATAAATAAACTGTATTATTATTATTATTATTATTATTATTATTATTATTATTATTAAATGGCAAAATCAAGATTCGCTTTTTGAAATTTATATTCTTTTTTAATATTTTCAAGACATGGATGCTTACATCTCTGGACAAAGACTCCGTGGATACAGAGGGCCAACCGTAGTACTTTCTTGCATGTACTTTAATATTTCATTCCACCTTCCCTAAAGCTATGGCTGTTTCCTACTGCACATTCTAACAGTGAAATCTGTAAAATCAGCAAAACAACAACCATCTGTACCTTCCAACTGATTGGTCCAGTTCTTTAAAAATATAAATGCAACAGAATGATTCTTCATTTCTTCCCAAGGAAAGCTCTCAATCCGAACCAGCAAACTCAGTGCTTGCCCTACTTACTGAAACCCAGATTCTTTATTAGGTCAGTGCTTATTATTTTCTGCCATCTTCTTATCATATAGCACACTTTGATGTTGCTAAACATCAAGCTGCTAGTTTTAAGTACAAACAAGCAAAGACAATATAGAACTCTTCAAAGATTGTTGAATTGTTGAATTTACATTTAATTGGACATACCACAAAATGACAGATGAGGAAATAAATATTTATGATAATCATTTCTGAATTCCATTTAGGTTCCCCTTAGATTTCCATTTATTTTCCCCTCTTGATATTAGCTACAGTTTTATATACTGTGGCTTTGGTGCTGGTAATACTGAACACTGAAACAGGGAGAATGATCTGTGTTGCTCTGCTTAGATTTTCTGTTTGCAATTGTCAGACATCTTGCATTTTAGTGATAATTATGTGGAGGAAAGAGCCTTACAAAGCACAATCGTACACATATCCACCAAAAAGAAATCCCCACCGAGGTCAAAGGGGCTTACTCCCAGCTGGGTATAGAACTGCAACCTCAGTAAGGCACAGCAGGATTAACAGAAACTCAAGAATAAATGAGGCAGGAACCTGACAATACAGCAATCCAAGAGCAAGTGTACCTAAGAAGGGAGGATTGAATAAGTATCCCCAGAAATAAAGGGGAAGAAAACTGGTAATGGAAAGAGAACCTGTTACAAATGGTCAAAGCAAATCTTCTTTGCTGCTTCAGAAGATAAATGTAACATTAAATGACAGCAATGGTATTGTGCATTCCTACAGATACGTAATAGCTGGAAGAATAAGGTGACATGAGCATCATACTTCTGTGAGGTATATAATCCTTCTATCACCAAACAGGAATGAAACATCCTATTGCTATGATGTCCACTGTAACATTTGAAATAGTAAGAGCCTCTCCATAACCATTTATTGATTCATATGAAATACAACTGTAATTTTGCAAGTTTTATGCAAAGATAAAGACTAACTTCATCATTAGCTCCCTAAACAGAAAACCTATCTGAAGTTCTGTTCCTGAAAAAGGAAGATGTTCAGCCAGTGCCCTAATTCTTTTTAGAGATACTATGCTCTTAATATGTTGGTAACTTTACTGTATTACAGACTGATTTAATAAACAATTTTGAATGTTTTATCATTAAATGAATCTTGTACAGGTTGGATTCAGACTTACTTGCATTTAAAGAAAACCCACTGAAATCAATAAGATTTAAATATACTGTTTATACTCATTTATAAGCCTAGAAATTTTAGTCAAAAAATTGACCCCCAAAAACTGAGACAACTTATCCATAGGTCAATATAAGTACTTTAATTCTTAGTTTTAAAAAAAGGAACCATCCCTCGTGAAAGGCAAAACTGTTATTTGTCCTGGAAGCACTGACCCCAAATGTGCTCTCTCACCCATCCAGCCTTTAGTGTGAGCACAGTTATGCTTGTTCAAATTTTGTAAGTTCTTTTGCATTGCTTTCCTTTGCTTCATCCTTTAGATCCTTTGTTACCTGTCCCTAGGTTTTCCCCTTGATTTATCCACAGGTCATATCAAAATCCATAATTTTGGCCCTGAAACCTGCCCCTTGACTTATATATGAGGTCAACTTATAATTGAGTATGTACAATAACTAAAATCTGTAGTCAACCCTACCTGATTATGACCACCTTCCTTTTCCATATAGATAACAGATGAGAGGACGTTGGTGCCCATCCACCAATTAGAACAGAGGTAGGCAAATTTGATGGGCAAACTACCTTTTGGATTGGGTAAAGGCTTGAAGATTACGTGTGTGTGTGTGTGTGTGTGTGTGTGTGTGTTTTACTTTTTTTATTTTGTCATTAAAAAAAATATTGGTTGAGGTCCTGTATCATCTGATGGAACAAAACTATACACTATCCCATTTTCTCTTCATGGAGCAAGTTTGGGGAGGCCCACACAGAGTACAGCTATGTCACTGTAGATGCATGTATGATGATGAAAGCATCTCCAGGATCTTCTGAGAGTCCTCCAGAGGCTCCAGAGCATGATGTCATTGCCCTGCCTCTGCTTATAGGAACACAGCCTGACGTCATATGGCTTTATGTAAAGTGCCCCACATGAGACAGGCGAGTTCAAAAATCTGGGAGTTGTGAACACATCCCTTTGCAATGACCATAAACAGACATACACAGGTGCAGGTTGGCTTTACACATACATATGTCAGCAACAGGATGCCAGCCAGTACTAAAAATACATCTGTTTTGACTTCATTAAATGGATGAAATTATTTAATTAAAATTTTATGTTCTACACTGGATTAAGCTTATTACGTTAATTCTAAAGCAAATTAATGGTAACTGAATACATCAGAATTACTTCTCTGATTCTCTCATTAAGGTTGAGGATTTTAAATCTTATTTTACTTTAAATCTTACTTTATTATTTGTGACACCATGCTCAGTGCCAGTCAACACAATAACCAGCTTGAATTCTTCTACACTGAGAACTCTATGGTGGTCAGATAGTCCTTATATGAAAGAGGCCTGGAGCTAGGCATCCTGTTTCAGTTCCCTGTTCCATGAGAAAGCCTCCAAAAAAATATCCCAGTACAATAAACTGGATTCTTGATTAATTTTTATCTCTTTTAATAAAAACTGTTAAATCTCCTGTATCAAGAAATTAAAATAGTGATTAATTAGAAGTTGTTGTTGTGTACCTTCAAGTTGTTTTCTACTTATGGTGACCCTAAAGTGAGCCTACCATAGGGTTGTCTTGGCCAGTTTCTTCAGAGAGGGTTTGCCCTTGCATTCCTCTGAGGCTGAGAGAATGTGACTTGTCCAAGATCACCCAGTGGGTTTGTATGTTTGAGCTGGGATTCGAACCCTGGCATCCAGAATCATAGTACAACACTCAAACCACTACACCATGCTGGCTCTAATTTAACCTACAGAGGTACCCCGGGTTACGAAATTAATTCGTTCCGCCGCCGCTTTCGTAACCCGAAATACTTCGCAAGCCGAAAAACCCATAGGCTTAATGGGGTAAAGCCCGGATTTCGTGTGAAATAGCGCCGAAAAGCACAAAAAATTTTTCGTAACCCGAAAAAACCTTCGTAACCCGGAACAGTTTTTTAATGGTTTTTTCGTAACCCGGAAATTTCGTAAGGCGGCGCATTCGTATCCCGGGGATTGTATACTTCCTTTTTTGTACCATTAATATTGATGGTGATTAGGATGATTTGGGGTGTTAGGGTCCTGGAAAGGCTTGCTCTTGGTTCTGAAAGTATTGGCCACCAGTAATCACACTAAGGCTGTCAAATTCTGACTTTTAGTAGCACCTTCTTTTTATCAAAGGGAAATTGCTGGTTCCAGTGAATTTGACTTTAATCAGTTGCCCTCCAATTACTCCAACCATACACACTTAATCAAAGTGATTCACAACTGAAAAAGTCATCCTCTAGTGGTCCATGGTGCTGGAGAGGAGCATTTAGCCCTAAATTCTTTTAACAACTTTGGAAGCAAACTACACAGGTAATGTTCGGAGTTCCAAACTGTGTGCCAAATGTTATTCTTCGTTTAGAATCTGGCCTCTTATCAATTGAGGCACACATCTGGATTCACAAATTTAACCTTTGGCTAAAAATGCTATTTGTACCAGTTGGTTTGGCTCCATTAACATTAACAGACTCTTTTACTTCAGCTTGGAAGAAATCTTTATTTATGAAACTTTCTTATATTGGGTTGTCATTGCCATATGTAATCCCGCTGGGTTATAACAAGGCAAAAATTGCCATCATCCAGCGAATTAAGGATGTTGATTTACAACACAGGTAATGCAGGTCTTGGGAGCCTTGAGGATATAGGAGGGCCACAAAAAAAGCCGGTGATTGCATGTAGGCCATACTTCTCCCCGCCCCATTCTGGCTTAGAAGATGAGGTGATAAGTAGTCTGAAAATTGTGATCTGGCAAGCCTATTTTTTAAAAATGTATAGCTCACATGGATTAGATGACTGACATCCTAGAGCTATAACAGGTGGTCACCTTGTGGCCTCTCCAAATGTTGTGGGACTACAGTATAACTTCCATTAGTCATAGCAAGCATAGCCAATGTGACAGATAGCAGGAGGTATGGTCCAAAAACATCTGGAAGGTCACATGTTGCCCACTTTAAGGTCATAATGACTGGCTTAACACTGGACAGTTGGGAACCAATTGTATGTAAACCCTCTATATATGCTCTAAAGTAGTTCTATAAACAATTTATGAAAGCCTATATTTTCTCTACTATAGCAGCATTAGGAACTCTAAAAAAAAAGAACCATCATAACCATCATCTGAATGTTTTCATCATTATACTACTATGCTGAATGCTGTTACCATCCTTTTTCTGGTAAATAGCCTGTGCTATTAATAGCTGCATAACAAGCAGATGTTCAGTATACTGTATAACAATTTACCTATATGTCACCTTCATGCTTGATAAAGCTGTGTCTCTTGATTTTCTGGCTGTCAAAGCAGCTTAAGCCATAAAAAAAAAAGTTGGCAGGCCTCACACTAGAAGCTAACATGGTCATTTCCATACAAATCTTAGTGAAAGAGAGATTACCTCCATCATCATTTACATATACACAAGATTTGTGGCTAGCATTCTATTTATGTATTTTATTTAAGAGGATTTATACTCTGTGCTTCCAATATATACACATTAAAAACAAACATACATCTTCTAATTCCAATGTCTTATGAAGACTTCATTATTTTCTCTTCTAAACCAATCATATTCCAAACCAATCTATCTTTTTATGCAATCTGTTATGTGAACAGTTCTTGGTTGTAAATGTACACTGAAAGCACATGTCTGTTCTCTGCATGTCTAGTCAGAAGGACCAGGAGGAAGGAAGAATATAAATGAAATAATAATAACAACAACAACAACAACAACAACAACTTCCACTGAGTGCAATGGGACCTACTCCCAAATAAATAGGAATAGCCTAATACTGTCACCTATTAAAGTTCACAAGACTAATCAACTCTAGTTTCTTTAATAAATCAAATGATTAAATCTACATACCTTTGCATATGATCAGTTGCAATCAACTAAACTTCATAAGAAAAAAACATTTTGTTTTAGTTTTAGAAGATATATTCATAACTACAACAAGTATCATCTTAAAACAGGAATGCTCTAATATGTAATATAAAGAAAGGCCTGTTATAAGACAGCATGATTACTTTCTCCTTTAAGAATTCACATTACAAATCTTTATTGTTTTTAATCTGCGTGATTAATTGTAACCACTTCATAACCAACTGAAATGTTCTCTGTTTAATCTAATTAATAAATGAGATTATTTGTCATGGAATCCCCCAAAACACATTTAAAAATTGTAGTTTTATGAAAATACTAAGAATTAGTGTAGTGTGTAGACAGTTATGCAGACATGCCCTGAGAATGTCATTCCCAGCTGACCCCAATGGTACAACCTCTGAAAAATATACTGGCCTTATAACTTCTCACGGCAAAACCTACATACAGTAGGTCATCAGTTATCAGTTTCTTCATGGCATGGTGGTACACCAAGATCAACAAATCCAAATTCTGATTATTCCTAAACGCTTGACAACTGCTGCACAACCAATTTGCAGCTGATTCCTTTCTCAGTTCCCTGACTGATGTCCAAATATTGTCAGCCACATTCAAGGTAAACTTACCCATCTGGGTAGGCAAGTTGATCTTGATGTAAGTCAAGCTATTCAGCAATGCTCTGATTTTCTCTGGAGGCGTTATCTGCTTAGTGTTAGACCTTCTTAAATACACCCTTCAGGTTTTTACAACAATTATCTGGGCCTAATTCTGCCATAACTTGTGTATGATGGCACCCCTCTATTTATTTGTTTTTAAAAAGTATGTCTACAGTTGTCCAAAGAAGAAAAGGGTAATAAAGCAGTTTTTTTCAGTCCTTGGAAACATACTGCATCTGCATTAAGTCACAAATACTGTATTGGGATTCAGAAAGTTTCGGAGAACAAATCTAAATCAAGCTATGTTTAAAACTGACACAGAAAATCTCAATGCTCTTGCTGAGGAAAGAAAGTAAACATTTATCTGACAAAGGTCCATTTTAGAAAGCTTACATTTTCCCTGAAGATTTCTGACACATTATGACACAGATGTTTGGAAATAAATGTCTTTGTGTATCTTTGGGGCATACTTCTGTATACAGGTGTATCCTTAATCTTCTATTATAATTTGTCAGATATAATGACAAACAAACACAAATCTATTTCAGAATTCCAACTCATTTGATATGTTATCATATGAATCTTGAGAAGGAAATAGTGCATTTGTTGTTGTTGTGTGCATTTGTTGTTAAGTTGTTTCCAATTTATGGTAACTCTATCATTACAAGGGTATAAATAGTTGTTGTGATCCTTTATCAGAAATATAGACAGGAAAAACAGAGGGAGTTCAATGACAGGCAAAGATTAGACATACATTTTGGTGGTGTATGGTGCTGCAAATGCTCCAACCAAGCCAGACAAACCTGTTTTCCTCAAATCAAACACATCTTTTCTGAACTGGTATAAAAAAAATGTGATGGAAAGATGGTGGACGATCCCACTGATGAATGGAAATAAAGCAAGCATATAAACAATCTCAGCATATTCCAACATACAGTATACATTGCAATCAGCATCTTTATGGAGGTTTCCACTACTATATAAAGAGTAAAGCTCAGATGATTATAAATGTTTCTCTTTAACTATCCCTTGCTGAATAAGAACCAAGCCACCCAGCTGTACCTGCAATTTAAAAACAACAAGAACAACAACATGTTTCAACCCTATATCTACAGCAAGAATGTATGGCCATGCAAGCAATGCCTGCTTCGTATGGCTGGGATTTTAATCAGCAGTAGATTTAAAATATCACACCCATAATCCTTTCTTAAGCATCTTCTGAGGGCAGGGCTGATCCTTGAGCTGTGTGAGAAATCACACCTTCCAGATGCAATCTCAGGCAGACATTCGCAGGGATCAAATACACTGAGAGATTGTTTATTTCCTTCGGAAGAGCTCTTGGGGTACTTCGAATCATTTAAAGCCAAACATCCAGGGGCAAGAGGCAAAGGGAGGGAGGGAGCCCTGCCCCATCTCTCTCTCTCTGGCTGGGGCTGCACTGACCTCTCTCAGCTGCTCCAGCTCCTGCTTGAGGACCTCGTATTCGGCCTCCAGCTCGTCGTACTGCTGCTTCAGGGTGAGCTTCTCCTCCAGAACCACCAGCCCATACTCGGCCGCCTGGATCTTCTCGTGGGTCGTCTCTGAGAGCTCCTTGGTCAGCCTCTCGATCTCGGTCTTATAATGATCCACGGTCTCCAGGAGCTCTTCCGCAGCCATAGCCTTGGAGGGTGGAGGGAGGAAGGGAGGGAAGGAAGGAAAGAAGGAGGGAGGGAGGGAGAGAATGAGAGAGACAGAAGGAGGCAAGGTGAAATGATGGCAAGGGATGGAAAGGAGGCTGCAGGAGGGGATGGAGGAAGAAGGAAGGAGAGAGAGAAGGGCAAGGAGAGATGGTGGCAAGGGATAGAAAGGAGGCAGCGGGAGGGGAGGGAGAAAGAGGTGGGTGGAAGGAGGGAGGAAAGGAAGGAGGAAGAGATGGAGGGAGGAAAGAGAAGAGGGAAGGAAGGGATGGATGGATGGATGGATGGAAGAAAGGAAGAAAGAAAGAAAGAAAGAAAGAAAGAGGGAGGGAGAAAGTGATGGATGGAAGAAGGAAGAGAAGGATGGAGGGATGGAGGGATGGATAAATAGATGAAAGTGAGAGAGGAAGAAAGGGAAGAAGGAAAGGATGGATGAATGAATGGAAGAAGGAAGGAAGGAAAGAAAGAAATGAGGGATGGCTGGAGAGAGGCAGGGGCGGGTGGCAGTCCCCCCTGGGCTTCTCCTGAGAGGCAGCCAGTTACATGGGCCTAAGGCCTGGAGAGAGGAGGAGGAGGAGGAGAGGGCGATGCACCATGAAGGAGGGGAGAAGGGCGCCCAGGGCCCCCCAAAGCGGCTGCACCGCCATCGCTCCTCCTGGGGAGCTCAGCCTGGCATGGCCCCCGAGGCAGGGCGGCAGGAAGGGGGGCTGGTGGGGCAGAAGCCGGAGGGAGGGTGGCCTCCTCCTCCTCCTCCTCCTCCCGCTGGGTATTCTGCTTGTTCAGAGGCGCCGCTCCTCCGCCTCCTCCTCCCGGGCCATGATGTCTGTCTCCTGGGCAGCAGCGGCAGCCGGCGCTTGACTGCAGTCTCCTCCTCCTCCTCCTCCACCTGCTCCCCCGCCCGGCGACGACGGGCGCTGTCTGTGCTGCTGATGCTGGCTCTGATGGTGCAGCCTCCCTCCGCCGCCTGCAGGGAAGGGAGGGAGGGAGGCAGAGCCGCCCTGAGGGACTGGCTCCTTCGCCCGGCCTTTGGGGACATAAGGCAGCAGGAGGAGGAGGAGGAGGAGGAGGAGAGGCCCACCATGGAAGGAGCCCAGAGGCAGCCGGGGGACACCTGCTCCTCCTCCTCCTCCTCCTCCTCGGCCTTCCTTCCCTCCCTGAGGCTGGAAATAAGGCCAGAAGGGCTGAGGCCTCTCCTCTCCTCACAGCAACATGATGGCTCTTCCTCCCGCGCCCGCCCTTCTCCTGAGGCGACGCCATCGCTCCTTTCCCTCTTCTTGGCTTCTTCTTCTTCTTCCCTCAACGCCTCGCAGGAAGAGGGCCAGGGATTTTGGGGTCGAAGGAACACGACAGATCCACACTTATTTACTTATAAAGACGCACACAAATGTGTGTATATATACACAAACACACACACACACTCATCCCTCCATGTTTGTAGTTTTGATATTTGTGGATTTGATTATTCACAGATTTGAGTAATGTGTTCTCTCTAGGAATCTCTAGGTCCTCCAGTGCAACTCTATGGTCAACTTTAAAAGTTGCACCGAAAGACCTGGAGATTCCTAGAGAGAATACTCCGCTGGGCATTTGTAGCTCCTCCAGCGCTATTCTATGTCAATGTCTACCAGACGTTGCACCGGAGGACCTAGAGATTCCTAGAGAGGGGTCTTCTCTTGGTGTTTGTGTTATTTGCAGTTTTTCCATATTCATGGGGGTCTTGTGCCCCTAACCCTAGCGAATATGGAGGGACAAGTGTGTGTGTGTGTGTATACACAATCACATACAGAGAGTGAGAGAGAGAAGACTACATGCAAAAGGGATCCAAGAGCCCTAGTAGGCCACAAGTTGAACATTGTAAGGTTTTGGTGCTTTTTTCAGGCTATGAGGTCCTGTTCTAGAAGAGTTTATTCCTGACCTTTCGCCAGCATCTATGCCTGGCTTCTTCAGAGAATACTTTCATGGAAGTGATTTCAATGTTAATTTGTGACCCAATCTGCAGTGTTCTGACAGAAAATTCAGCACTAGCAGAACATGTTATAAACCACCCTGGGTATAAAATGCTCTTTGAAAACACTGAAATTCTGGTCCATGCAAAGAACTATCAGGTTAGAATGCACAGGGAAGCCGTTGAAATCCATAAATACCTGGACAACTTCAACAGGAAAATAGAAACCCTTAAAGTAAACTGGCGAGATACAGACCACCCCTTTGGGGCAGCCTGCACCCACCCCTTTCCCCAGCAGATCAGAGCCTCAGCTGCCACAGCAGCAGCCCCAAGGCCCCAGTCCACCGCTTTTCCAGTCTGTGGAAAAGTGGCAAAAGGCCTGGAAAGGGGTGTCCTTAGGGCTTCAAGCCCCAAGGACACCCCGACAGCGGCGGGGAATGGGAGAAAGGGGCCACTTGGCCCCTTTGTATCACTGGTGCGGCTGTTTAAAAGCCACGCTAGCGATATGCACGGCCAAAGAAGCTCCGAAACGGAGCTCCTTCTGGCACTGCTGAAAGGGCACCACAAGCACCCTTCAGTGGCGCCAAGACGTCATGTCCGCACCGTCCCATTTGGAGGCGGCGCGGCTGTGACGTCGTAATGGCGGCGCCCATGTAGAAAGGGCGCCACCATTACAACGCCGTGGCAACGTACTAGGGTTGCGGGGCATCTGGAAAGGACACCCCGAGGCAACCCCAGTACGTGTGCAGGCCGGGGCTTTGCACCGGTCTGTACAGCACCAAAGTCTGGCTATCAGTCCTAAAAAACACTAAAATCAAGACCCAGGGTGAGCAGGGTTTCCCAATATTAATTAAATAGATACCCTGAGGCCTTGCAATTCAACCACAGAACACTATACAGATTAACATGCAAATTGCTTCCTCTCAACCAACTGTATATATCTCTTCCATGCCAGCATTCTCTGAAGATGCCAGCTACAGCTGCTGGCGAAAGGTCAGGAATAAACTCTCTAGAATGTGGCCAATAGCCCCCCAAAAACCACCAATAACTATAAATGCCAGCCATGAAAATATTCAACTTCACATTGAACATGATGAGTCAACAATGTGATGCACCAGGTAGAAAGGCCAATGGGATTTTAGGCTGCATAAGTAGAAGTACAATCGACCTTGGCATCTGCGGATACCAAAATCTACAGGAACTCAAATCCCATTGTCCCCAGTGGTGGCGCATGTACATGACTGTACCTCCAAGCCCTAGTTGTTGCCAATGGTGGCGTATGAATTCAGCCACACCACCATTTGGGACATAGTATAATCCTCGTTATTCGCAGACTTAGAATCATGGAGTTAGAAGAGACCCCAAGGGCCATCCTGTCCAACCCCCTTCCATGCAGGAACTCACAACCAAAGCATCCTTGACAGATGGCCATCCAGCCTCTGTTTAAAGATCTCCAAAGAAGGAGACTCCATCACTCTCCAAGGAAGGAGTGTGTTCCACTGTCGAACAGCTCTCAGGAAGGTCCTCCTAATGTTTAGAGGGAATCACCTTAGGGAGATCTGTCATCTTTCAAGGGTGACTTGCCATCTCCCTAGGTCTCATAAGGAGGACAACGGGAGCTGTCCCTAATGTTAGTGCAGCCATGTGTGCATGCCACCATTGGGGAAAATGCAAGCTTCCTGTCTGTGGATGCTTGAATCTTCAGATGGCAAGTTTGTGGATAACGAGGCCCCACAAACTTGGGGGCCAGTGTATAGTGTCTAGACCAAGGGAAGTACTAGTGCCACTCTATTCTGCTTTGGTCAGGCCTCACCTGGAATACTTTGTCCAATTCTGGGCCCCACAATTCAACAAGGATGTGGACAAGCTGGCATGTGTCCAGAGGAGGGAGAGACAAAATGGTGAACCATGGCCTACAAGGAGCAACTTAGGGAGCTGGGTATGTTTAGTCTGGAGAAGAAACATTTAAGAGGTGATGTGATAGCCCTGTTTAAGTTTTCAAAGAGGTGTCATATTTTCACATTTGACATACTATGATGCATGTATTTTTTTAAAAAATCTTTTTCTACTTCTGATCCTGAGTCAGCCCACATCCCTTTAATTAATAGGCTTCTAAGACGAATGTGGCTCCTAGTCAGCCCTGGACCTTGGCATCTTCCCTTTCACTACTTAAAACAGTGCAAAAATACTTATGTGTATTACTATCCAGGGGAAGCCATGTTGGCTATACGGCAAAGTACAATAACATCCAAAATCCACAAAGTATTGCTATTTTGTGGATTTGGGATGCTATTATACTTTGATGTCTTACAATGTCACTTCTGGTACTTGCATTTTAATTAAAATATATTCCTTCCAATTAACATGTTTAATTTCATGTGACAAGAAAATTATTTTTAAAAAAGTACCGATTTAGAGCTGACTTGAATCCCATTTTAGGAAAAAGGCAGGATGTACATCCCATCAATCAGTTGTGTTATTTGTGTTTAGAGTTTCACTGAAGGTTGGATTAAGGTTGTTAAGGCCCAGGATCAGTACAAAAACCTGGGACTGTTTTGTGCATGAATTCAAGTTCCCTTCTTGAAGTGTTGGTTGCGTATTCTGGCAAATCAGACCTGGCAGCATCCCAGCTTGGTCATGTAAACCCATTGGGTGATCCTGGGCAAGTCACACTCTCTCAGCCTCAGAGGATGGCAGTGGCAATCCCCCTCTGAAGAAACGTGCCAAGAAAAATCCATGATTGGCTCACCTTCGGGTTGCCATAAGACGGAAGCAACTTGAAGCTATACAACAAGTATTGCTAAGCCAAGAGAGCTCATAGTGGAGTTGCAGCCAGTCCCTTTCAAACCTGAGGTAGGGGATGGTTCTGGGTATCTCCCTGCCAATGTGTTAAAAGGACAAAATTACAGAGATGGAGACCACCAACATGCCACCTATCTCTTTACTTGCTCTACAACTGGAAAAGGAAACCAAGATTATGATGAATGCTACCTATCTGGGGGTCTAATACAAAGATCCACTCTTCCCAAGAGTATTTCTCCCTTGATAGCATCACAGTGCAAGAGGTATGTGCATGCATGTGCAATGCTCTGGACCATTTGGTCAAATTGCACAATTAAAAATTCAGGCATCGCCTGCAATCTGACAACGCTGAGGCGTAACTCTCAAGTTGCTTTTACTGTACTCGTTATACCAACAACTAAGAAAACTGGTACAAAAACATATAAAACCACAAAACAAAACAAGATAACTGCACCAATGCATTGCTCCCAAGGTGTTTGGTGATTAATCTCTCTTCCCTTTGAAGCTTCGAAAATTGCTACTCAAGACCCTTTCACTTCTGGGTCACAAATATGTATGCACACTTGACTGAAAAAAACATACAGTGTCAGTTTTGAAATAGATAATTGTTTTTATTGAAACAGAAAGCAGTTTGAGAACAGTATGTGCACGTGTGTTTCTTTTGATTTGCTGTCATACCGGTTTTGTGGGGTGTGTGGGTTAAACAATAGGAAAACCTGGACAACTGTTTTCCCAAGGCAAAAGTGATCCACCAGCAGCCATTCCTCTTTAACTCTGCCTTTAATTGGGGGGGGGGGGGAGAGAGAAATGTGTCAACAATCATCTGTCTCCATTCTTTGACTATTCCCATCTGTGTTCCAATAGTACCATAGCAACCTCTTCATAAAATACCTCATTAGACAGGCACAACATATCTAATCCTCCATCCTAAGGGTATTATCTTATGCAGAAGCCCACATGATGGCCACTGTTAAATGGTTATGTCTTCCACTCGCTGTTGTTAACATAAGCAAAATCAACAAAACCTATGAATTTTGTTGTGCCATTATGTCTTTCATCCATTCCCTCTCTCTCTTGACAGTGAGAGAGAGCTAAAAAAATTATGATGCTGCTTCAAACCTTGTTTTTTGCAGGTATTTTTCAGTAGTGGGTGGAATCCTGGCTGTGCTGTTATAAATAGAAGCTGAGATTCATTCCATCTGTTTGCTCAGCGGCATAGACAAGATACATCCTACAGAGTACACCTGCTGTACTACAAGCTGGTTACCATGGAATGGTATGGTCTAATCTGATCATGGAGGAAACATGTTCGCCACTATAATTTAAATCAAGTCAGGCTGTCAAAGAAATGTAATTTGACTGAAGAAAAAGTATAGGTTTTGCCAGTGTCACAAACTGACACAAAAATCTCTCTGTGTTGACTTTTTTGACTCTTACTCCAAAAGGAAACAACACAAAGCTTTACAATACTCTCATTACTTCATGGAAAAGATGCATTTGTCATGGGGATATGATACAAACATTTGATATTTTATTGTGGTATCAGACCTTCAACTCACAAAGATATGATTTTCATCACCAAGAACATAATCTTTATGAAACAAAAAAACAACTCTGTAATTAACGGAGGAAAAGTGGATTGTTAATTAAATCCATATAGATCACCATATAGATTCTTCTCAAACAGCATTTGTGCTGTTACAATTAGATGTATTTTAGCTGACAACTCCTCAACATATGCATATCCCATTAAAAAGTTTATATATCATTAAATAAGAACACACAACCTGTTAGAAACCTATAGCTCAGATGTACACCTTTGACTGGATAACTAAGGCATTGAATGGGCATCAGGGGAGAATAAAAGAGCCAAAATAAAGTTAGGAAATCAGATACAAGTGGTGTGACTCCATTGTAGAAGACTGTTGTCTATGACAACCCATTCCTGATAACCTCTGACATATTGCCCTAAAATGATGATTCTGGTAAGGCTAGCAGATATATGTGTAGTTAATGCAGTTCAGACATGCTTATGAAGTTTAACCCTTGATTGTGTGTATTATAGTGAAGCCTGTTAGAGTTGTAAAATTCCTCAAGATTGGCACGGATAATTGATTAAGTATAAAATAGCTAACAATATGATAGCAGACAAGATTGTGAATATGTAAAAGCCTTTAGAAATTGTCTGTGTAATGACTTAGCAGACACTATGGAAAACTATGTGATTAGGGAGAACCTGATTATTATGATAAAAGGAAAATGTTATATACTAACTGGTTTAGAAGGCTGATGTTCTTACAAATAATACTTATTGTCAAGCCAATTAAAGAACTGAATAGGCAGATAAAGTCCCTATAAATGTCCTGATAATGTGATCGTAATATGACTTAACATCAGATGCTGTATATGCATCATAATGGAATGCCTTACATATAATGTTATGAAACATAATGAAGCTGAAGTGACCAGACATTGCTGTGTCTGTGATATTTCCTGGAGGGGATGTATATGTATTATATATCATTAAATACTCTTTAAAAAGTTATCAAAACAGTCTGTTCATTCCCATGTAAATATCCTGGAACTCCAAAGCTTGAAGATATTTAAGAGGAATGTTGAAGTTCATCTGACCTGTCTGATTTAACCATTATCATAAACTGGCAACTGGAATCTGATAGAGGTGACCCACACAGATTTCAGAATTAATTGACAAGTGACAAAGATCCTCAGTCCCTCAGTCTAAGAAACAGAGGTGGACAATCATGCCTGTTTCATTACTTCAGCTAAACCACATTGTAATGTGCTGTTTCCCTCTTTTATTTGTGCCTGTTGCCATAGATAAATAAATAAACACATCTGCTACAATGATCTTCTTCAACTTACTATTGTCTAGAATTTAATTAAATGTTCAGAATTTATGTATTCTTGGAGTGTCTAGAAAGAGAATGTGCTGTTTCCCTCTTTTCTTTGCGCTGGTTGCCACAAATGAATGAATGAATAAATGAATGAATAAATAAATAAAATAAATTTGTACAATTGTCTTCTTCAATTTATATTTGTCTAGAATTTCATTCAATTTATTCTTGTTCAGAATTTATTTATTCTTGTCCAGAAAGAGAATGCTCTAGAGGTGATATATCAAGTGAGATGTACATTAAATGGTACAAGATGACAGGGATACACACTGGATTATTCCTTCCAGTTCATGTCTGTGCCGACCTGTCTCCTCCACAGTTAGACAAACAAACATCCACAGAGGTCTCATTTTGGGCTTATAACTTTTCTTTCAGCCATCCCCTTAATCCCAGAAGTCATCTTTAAGGAATTTGTTAATTATTTTCCTTTCAAAGATTTATTCTTCACCTTTACAAAATAAAGAAATACATGACACCAGTCTTAACTAGACACAAATTGGCAGCCAGTACAACGCCTTTAAGACTGGTGTCATGTATTGCCTCTTGCTACTGCATTTTTACTAACTCTAGCTTCAGAGTCATCTTCAGTGGTACTCCACATAGAGCATGTTACTGTAGTTTAATCAGGAAGTTGCTGGTTTATGGACTACTGTGGTTGAGTTATCGATGTCCAGAAAAGGCTGTACAGTAGTTGGCCCAGCAGGCAGGGCTAACACCAAGCACTCTCAGCCACATAATCAGCTGCAGTCTCCAGAGGCAGAAGATGAACTAGATGAACTTGAATACTCCCAAGGTACACTCCTATTACTTCAGGGAGAGTGCAACTCCATGCAGGGCAGGTTGTTTACCCAGTTCTTAGACTGAATACCACCAGTCCAAAAAGCTTCGATGTTACTGCAATTAATCTTGAGTTTATTGCCCCTAATCCAGCCCATTGCAGGATCCAGGCAATGTTCCAGCACCTACACAGCCTTATCTGACTCCCAGCAACCAAGAGAAGTAGTGTTGGGTATAATTTTATGATGTGATTGCATCCCAAGATTACTGTCCGCTTGATTTTCTTTCCAAGTTGTATGGTGCAAGGCAATTGCCTGGCGGCAGAGTCTCCCATGGGAGTCTGAGAGCACAAAAACAAAGCACAAAACACAGCAAAAAGTAGCAGAAAAGACCATGCAAGTGCAATGAGTGCAATAAAAAGATTCTCATATAGTGAAACTATAAGCAACCTCTAAATGAAAACACACTTGGAAAAGGGGTGAATTACAATCACTTAGGTGTTGCTGAGATGGAGTAGCCCTGCCAAATTTTGCCGGGCAACCATAGAATGCAATACCGAGTGGCACTTGTTGTTTCAGTGGCTTGGTAAAAGGTTTTAAAGTATATTAAAGTATTTTAGAGTGTTTGAATTATCTTTGGTTGCTCTAAAGTGGTTTTATTGATTGTATCTCACTGTTGATACATGGGAGATTGGAATTACTTAAATAAATTTAAATAATAAATATGATACTTTCACAATGTTGTATTCATTCTATATAATATGCTGACACTTCAGTCCTTTGTTGACAAAGTTCTGTTTGAGGCCATAATTTTACAAGAAGTGAAAGATCAGTATAAGTGGAAGATCGTATACTGATCTTCTGCTTCACAAGGGCATGGACCATTTCACCTCACAATTTTAATATCCTTTGTCTAGCAGGCTGAAATGTTAGCATCCCCTGCATTCCCTACACTGCATTTTGAAGCCTTAATAATTTAATATCTCATATCTGGAGATAGCAGATTTTTGAAAGATCAATGACCTTTCAGAAACACTAGGTCAGATTCCCAGGAAAAAAGGAATATGTCCCCAAGAAATGTGGATATCCAGGTAAACAAGACCATCTAATCTAAATGCTTGAATTAAACGTTCCTTCCTTCTTCCAAATAATCTGCATTTTCTTTTGCAACTTGAAACAAAGGATCTCCTCACACCCAAAGCAGCAAGCCAACTCCTCTGTTTATCTCCATCTTGGCGATATCCTTATCCAATCACTGTTTTTGTCACAATAAAACCCATCATCCAGAATCCCACTGTTGATTCATAGGAAAAGACATTCATGCTTTGTTACCTGGACAGATAGCCTATTACCTGGGACTAGTTTTAAGATATAAATATGGTTCCAAAATCTAGCCTCTGTCCACACAGCCAGTATACATGTCTGTGTATGTTCTGTGTCAACCTTCCAGGCTGAGCCATTCCAATCCAGCTTTTCATGGTCTACTCAATGGACAGGTAATTATAACCCCCTGCAAACCCTTAAAACTATGCTATCCCATTTCCATATTTCTATTTCAATTAGCTCTGTGTGCTGTGTCTCTCTGAATTGCTATCTTGTTTGTGTGTTTGCATTCTTCATTTTTCTAAATAAACCTTCTTAATTCACCCCATTCCTGGAGTCCTCAGTTACTGTTGATAGAAAGAGGTGCAAATGGTTCAAAGATTACCTAAGCCTTTTGAAAAAGTTAATTTCCCCAACATAGTGACACTAATGATAGCGCTAGAGATTGAAATTAGAAAAATGATTCCGTAATATTAAACTGCTATCTAGATGAGACTAGCAGGCCCAACTCCATCAGGCCTAGCCAGAGCAACAAGAAGGGTCTTCCCTCCAGTCCATCTGCCATGGTCCAGACCTCAGAGGGAGAGAAGAACCACTGGACTTGATCCCCTTCCCCACCACCATTCCCATCTCCTTTCTTGTCATATCTTTCAAGATTGTAAGCCTAAGGGCAGGGACTCATCTGAATAACTATCCGTAAGTCGCTCTGAGAGCCTTTAGGGCTGAATAGCGGGGCATAAATATCGTAAATAAATAAATAAATAAGATGTTATTGCCTAACTAGGAGAAAGTAGATGCCAATAAAGAACAAAGTCTCATTATGTTGTTCCCATTTTTTTACTAGGAGATTGTTGTCTATTTGATTGATGACATGACATGTGTTCTGTTTTCCTTTTCATCCTTTAGTGACATATATTATGGATGAAAGTAGATAATCTGTTGAATTCCAATGTAGTGACTAGCACTACAGCTCTGTTTGTGGGTATATAAGGACCACGAAATTTGTCATTTCTTTACCAGGACTGATCTAAGTAATATGCACTCTGGTCCTAGTCATTCTTTGATTTGCAAATAAAATAAAACCTAGTTCTTGTTTTAAATCCTGGGTAACAGTAAGTTCCTCCTTCAAACTCTACTGCCCATTTCTGACACTGGATCATAGCTCTCAGAACAAGAGATTCACTCCACCAGATTCCAAGCAATACCTTTTCCTTTTTCTTCATCACATTCCCCTTCTTCCTTCTGCCATATTCAACTGTGTAGCTTCCTACAGTACTGCCTCTCTTCCCAGCATTCAACATAGACACCTGGAGCAAACCATTCTCTTCTAACCTGACACTCCCTTATTTATTTACTTAATGCATCCTTGCATTACCTTTACATATTCATTTACTTATTTACATTTATTTATTAAATCTTTTATAAAAGAAAATAGATTTCACTGTCTTACAACAATAAAGCAAAACAGTCTATTTCAAGTACAGATATTTTGTGAAACACATTCAATTTAATTCAGAGACATAGCCATGTTAGTCCAGAGTAGCAGTATGCAAAGGAATCTTGCAGCACCTTTGGGACTGACCATGTGAAAGAGGTTGTAGCATGAGCCTTTGGAGATTTGTTGCATCTGAGGAAGTACACAAAACCCACTAAAACTTATGCTACTGTTTCTTTTGCACAGTTAGTCCCAAAGATGCTGCAAGATCCCTTTAAATTTAAGATAGCTGCAACTGGAGAAATGTCCCAACTCAAATCAGCAGATATAAAATACAGATAATCTGTCATGTTAACCCTGAAAACCTTTTCTTTTTTTAAGGTGGCCAATGTCAGGTCCAGAAAAGCTCCCCCCCCCCACCCCCCAATGAAAATAATGATTTGACTAGGGTTACCATATTCCACTTCTTAAAATCTGGACACATAATTTGCATATTATGGAAATATTCTAATTATGTAATCCACTCTAATTTACATTCTAATTATGCAAATTTAGTACATCAATGGTTGCATTTCCCCCCACTATGTTTCACTTTTGTACAATTTTAAAAGTCAGAACTGACATGACAGAAACAATGCAGACCAATGTTTAAAATGCTAGACTTGCAATAAAGAGATCCAAATCCCTTAGGTGAACCTATCATAGGGTTTTCTTGGGGGTGGAGTGGGGGTGGGTTGCCATTGCCATCCTCTGAGGCTAGCCCTAGCAAACCCAATGAATTTTGCTTCTGATTAGACCAATTTAGGATTGTGGTATATTTATTCATTTGTCATTCTGGAGGGAGGCAGTGTGAAAAGCCAGATGACAGACCAGATCCTGAAGCATTCCCTCCCCCTTCTTGTCTCTACACTTCCTCTCAACCAAGGGTCAAACAGTATATATACCCCCACTCACTTCCATGTCAGCATTCTCTGAAGATGTCAGTCACAGATGCCGGCAAAACATCAGGAATAAACTCTTCCAGAACGCAGGCACATTACCCCCCCAAACCCACAAAAAACTAGGCATAATCTATGTTTTCATACTTCGAGCAGTGGAATATCTTGAAGTTGGTTTACCATGGCACTAGGGAGTTATGGAGGAAAAATTGGGGATGCAGGGTAAGGTTATGCTACTACTGCTGCACTGCATCTGTTGCTTGAGGTAGTTGCCTCACTCTGTCTAAGAGTAGAGACAGTCTTAAGTAGGAAGAACAGAAAACCAAACACAGACATCTCATAATTTATCACAGGCATCTTAATGTGCAGAACATTTCTCAAGAGCAAATGAGGGTACCTACACTGAGAACCAGCATAGTGCAGTGGCTTAAGCATTGGACTACAACTCTAGGGAACCCACTGTGTAACCTTGGGTGAGTCACACACACTCAGCCCCAGAAAACCCTCTAATACGTTTGTCTTAGGATTGCCAAAAGTCAGAAACAACTTGAAAGCAGACAAAAACAAATAGAAACAATTTGGAATTCTTATAGCTCCTGGCTCAAGATCTAATCAGGAAACAAAATAGAAAGGTAAGATGGTACATTCAGAGATTACTCTGTTAAGCAGCACACTGCAAGAGTCTGAGGTCAGGCTGATTTGCAAGCATGTCACAGAGTGGCATTAAGAAACCTGTCAAAGTAAGTACATGTCTTGAAAATGAATGAGTTAGATGAGGGACCTATTAACAGACAGAGGTGAGACCAGCCAGAGAAGCCATGTTGTGCTGATGACCTTCTATGGCAGCTATTCGATATCCTTTGAGGTCATTACACCAACAAGGTGGAAGATACAGATACTCTGCAGCAGGAATTTTTTGTGATATATATTTATTTATGAATTAGAGTTTGTATTCAGCTCTGTTCTGCAGGCTCATGGGCAACGTAGGTTTAATGCAAAGTAAAAAGAACTTTGTACAAATGACATACATTTGAGGAACCGAAAGACGTGAGCAGGGTTCCTGATGATAGGGTAACTAGGAGGTCTCTCATTCACAGGGTTGCCTTAAGTCGAAATTGACATTACAGCAGTTAATAACAACAGCAGCTTATATGCAAACAGAAGCTGATAAATAATTAAATGCTGGGAGATCCTTGATGGTTTTTGCCATAGCAGACTGACATAGATGGCCCCACTGAGTATACCTCACAAAGTTTCATTTGATTTCAGACATCCTTATGGCTGCAGTTCTGAACAAGGGCAAATCCACATTGACAGGAAAATCTAGTTCATCTTCAGGTCACCCTGATCCGCAGCAACCACCAGCTTGTCTACACACACCAAGGAGAGTTCAGGAGAAATGTCCACACAGTTCTCCCTTTTGAAGGCACCCCAGTCTGATCAATCACAGCATGTGCAGCTACAGGGGCAAAAAGAGAAGTTTCTCTTGAAATCCAAGTTGCCTCCATCCTTCGCGAAGCTACCAGCTTCTTTATTAGGCAGACAGCACAGTTAGCTCTCCTGAAAAGGATGGGAGGGGGGTAATTTCAAATTCAAGATGAGCATCTCTTTTTGTCTTGCTAATGGAACATTATTATTATTATTATTATTATTATTATTATTATTATTATTATTATTATTATTATTATTATTATTATTATT
>NC_056526.1:21955869-21960913 GCF_019175285.1 Sceloporus undulatus | reverse complement strand
TTCTGGAGTACCCACATGGCCAGAAGCAGAGGGGCCTGCCTGCATGAAGATCCCTCCAATATCATCTGAACTGAGAACAGCCACATTTGGACAATATGCAGGTTTGGGACTAAAACTGTCTATTTTTCCCCTCCTGTATGATTTTTAACATCTTTGCCTGATGAAGAAGCCAGTGGAGCTTGGAAAGCTTGAAGCATGTATTCTATGTATTTTGTTTGTCCCAATAAAACAATCTCTGTTTTGTGGATTAGGGAGGTTTATGTTTTCTAGAAAAATTAACTTTCCCTCCAGATACTGTGGGGATTGCAGCTAAGCTCAGAGGAAGCACAGAAGCCTCAGGAGGGTGCCAGATGATGTCCTTATCCCTGTAAAACTATCAGTGGCCCAATCATCTGAGGCCTGGCTCTGTTACACAGTCTGCAAAAGAATGTCCAAAACAATCAGCAGTAGCAGAACATGCCACAAACCATCCTGGGCATAAAATACTGTTGGAAAACACTGAAATTCTGGACAATGCCAACCACTACCATGTCAAGATGCACAGAGAAGCCATTGAAATCCGCAAACACCTGGACAATTTCAACAAAAAAGAGGAAACCCTTAAAGTAAACAAGGTTTGGCTACCAGTCCTGAAAGAAAGCAAGATAAAGACTCAGCAAATGCAAATGAGAAATCTCCCAGCAGACAATGAGCACTATCAAGCAGACACTAATCCTCTTTTGCAGACCCTCCTTTGCTGAGGCCTGACATTAGCAATGGAACAATCCACATGCAAATCACTCCTGCCTTTCCAGATCACACAGTATATATACCCAAGTCCTTTCCAGGCAAGCATTCTCTGAAGATGCCAGCCACAGATGCTGGTGAAATGTCAGGAAGAAACTCTTCTAGAACATGGCCCCATAGCCCAAAAAACTATAAATTGTGAAATTTATGCCTAAAAATTGACCCTAAAATCCTGGGTTGAATTATATACGGGTCAACACACTAACAGTGCTTAGAAAGGTCCTGAAACAAGCAACACCATGATGCCCCACTCTCCCCCACTCTTTGTGCCTCCAGGCAGTTGTGTGTGTGTATGTGTATGTATAAGAGTTTCCTAATCCAATTTGAAAGCCTTCTCTTCCCATCAAAGGAACACCCCTTTTAACTCCATTTCTTTCCCTTCTTCCCAAACCAACTTGAAAGCCTTCTCTTCCCATCAAAGAAACATCCCTTGTAACTCCATTGCCTTTCCTCCACAATCTGATGTTAAAACGTTCTCTTCCCATCAAAGAAACACCCCATTTCCCTCCACTTCCTTCCTTTCTCAATCCAATCTTAAAACCTTCTTCTCCAGCACCAGAGAAGTGATGTTAGGTGGTTGAGAAAGGTCCAGAAAAGGAGAAGGAGGTGATGTTTTCCCCTTTCCATCCTTTGTTATAGCCCCCTAGGTTTTATCCTTGATTTATCCACAGGTCATATCAAAATGTATGTTTTTAATCCTGAAACCTTCCCTTGATTTATACATGAGGTCGACTTGTACATGAGTATATACAGTAATTCTAGAAATTTTAGTCAAAAATTTAAACCCAAAAAACTGGGTCAACTTATCCAAGGATAAATATGAGTACTGTACTTTAACTCTTATTTAAAAAGGAATCATCCCCGGTGAAAGGCAAGAGTGTAATATGTCCTGGAAGCACTGATCCCCTTCTGTTATTTCATCCATCCAGCCTTCAGTATGAATAATTATTTATTTATTTTTTATTTATTTATTTATATCCCGCCCCTTTGAGGTCAATCGGTCAATATGAACACAAACAGTTATGCCTGCTGGAATTTTATAAGTTCTTTGGCATTGTTTTCCTCTGCTTAATCCTTTAGAACCTTTGTTACATGCAAATTTTATCCTTGACTTATCCATGGGTCACATCAAAATCCATAATTTTGGCCTCAAAACCTGCCCTTGAATTATATATGTGGTGGGCTTATAGTCGAGTATATATGGTCATTTTGGATGTTGCTGCAGCTCCTGTAAAAAGCAAGTGTGACTTTCTTGCTCATCATTATAACACCATTATCAAGAACAGGGCTCTTTCACACTACACAAACATAGCACTATCAGTCTACTTTAATAGTCATCGTTTTATCCTATGGAATCCTACAAGAGTTTGAAGCACTAGAGCTCTCTGGCTGAGAATTCTGTGACTGAAAATCACAGATTCCAGGGATGTTGCTGCAGCAGTTAAAGCAGAATTATAGCACTTTAACTGTGCAGTGTGAATGGGCCCACAGTCAGTGGCTGAATGTTGAGATTACAGGCAAGAGTAGCAATGAGTGCAACCACTGCTGTTCTTTGCCAATGTCTCCCAGAGGCAGAAGGAAGAAGAGATAATTGAAGGGAACAATTGGTTATAAAGGTTGTAAAAAGGAAGGGGAAAAGCAGCAGAAGCCTCTACCATCCAGCAGCTATTTCAGGTGGCATTTGTAAGGAGGGGGACCACCAATTTCATTTATTTACAGCCATAGACCAGAAGCTGAACATGGAGCCTGACTCAAGAGGGAAAAAAGCAGAGCTTGGGAAAGGTTTATTTTTAATAGGATCCTGGTGGCTGGCAGATTCTGGGAGCTGAAACCCAAAAACGTAACCTCCAAAATCTGACTGAAGCTTGTGTTTGATTCACATAAGGATTCTCCCAGTAAAGAAGACAAAAGCACAGGTTCTTGCTATGAAACCATAGAAAGATAATCAGTTCTGGAAAACAGCTCTTAAAATTACTCTCCATTGCCAGATGAAATGTTTCCAATTTTGAATTTCCCCCCCCTCAAGGATATTATTCAATAATAATATGAAGCATAGAGCAGCATCTCAACAGATTTTCCCCTACCCTGTTATTGAATAATGCCCTTGAAAAAATGATATCTCTAGAAAATGGAAACACTTAAGTCAGCAATGGATTCTTTGAATGTGTTGGGGGTTTTTGGGTAGGAACACTTGGTCACTTCAGCCTCTTCTTTGTAATACAAAGGAGTCGTTTGTCAGTTTTTGAAAAGCTCCTGTTTTTTTCTTAAAACCCATTTGGAGAAACAGCAAAATGACATCATGCAAAAAACCTTGTCTCTATTCTTTCCTGTTTTCCTTTTGCTGTCCCCATTTGTTCTCTTGTGTTCTCAGCTTCCCTGACATTTACCAGGCAGAAATTCAAAATCCAACGTTTGAAGCATTTCCCAAAGGGGATTAGTAGCATGTATTCCCTTTGTCACTTTATCAAAGGTGCTGTAATATTTTGAACACAGCCAGAGGTCAGGACCAACCAAAGTGCATGTCAGAAATCAGAATGAAAGTGTAAATCCAAAATTCAGGATAAAAATTAAAAAATAATAATTTTATAACTGATCTCTAAGATCACTAAACAAAGTATACAATTATCCCCACTCCTGCTCCTGTTCTCCATTTTTATGAATGAAAATAAAGCCCCGCAGCATAAAGAGCTCATTAGTTTGCTTCTGGCTGTTGCCAGGCTTAAGATAGCCAGGAACTGGAAAACTGGAAAGTTGAATATTGCAGGATAGTGGACTAGACTCTGGGACTTGTGGTTAATGGAGAAAATGGCAGATAATAACAACAGAGTGAGAGGTTTACACTCTGGATTGACCTTTCATAAGATTTGGCACCCATTTATTGAATACATCCAGCAAGATTTAGTCTCTAGACATCCCCCAATTTCAGCTAAATATTTATGGAAAGATGTCTTTCAGGATCCCTGAACACACCTTTTATCTATAACTTTCAGGGCCTTACCTGGGTTATTGCCTATATTTATTGTTGATTTGGTGTACTGTTAGTTATCATGTTTTGTTTTAGAATGTATTAATACATTTTTAATTAAAAAAATAAAATAAAATAAAAATTCAAGAGTGAATCGGAGCCCTCATCGCCATTCATATTAATCATTAGGCAAGTGGTCTATTGATAGCTCATTGCAGGGGGCAGATACACTACAGAGGACAAATGGCACCACATGCATCAAAAGGATCCTAGTTCAAGCCACAGTAAGTAGCTTCTACCTCAGTACCCACATGGACTAACTGGGTCTGATGCCTATCACTGCATTTATCCATTCAAATTGTCTCACTTCCATAATCCAGAAACTAATGAAAACCCACAGACTGCCACATTGCTATGTTACCTGAAATGGAAAGGTAACATTCTTCTTTCTTGGTCCAATGCGGAAATGTATACACAAAATGTGAAGAAATGTCTCTTGAGTATTTGGAGGAAGGAGGATTTTCTCTTGAGATCCATTCCATGGGTCATAGAAAAGAGTAGGAAACAGATAATAGGCTGCATGCAATGTTAGCCTTATTAATAATTTGTTTGCCTTACAGTAATTCAGAGCTGGTTTCTGTGTGGACTCCCAACATCATTTAAGATTGGTGAGGATGTTTTACAGGAGAATTGTGTCCCCTGATGGCTCCTAGGAGTGTGGTTCTCTCTCATCTCCCAATTTATAGATTTTTAGGTCTGGCAAGACCCTGAAGTCTGCACTGATGGCTTTTGATAGCTGCATGTGAACCATGGGCCACATTATTCCCACCTCCACTGCAGACAGGTTAATATATTATAAGCAGTGAGTTCAGAGGAAAATAAAATTCCAACAATACAGATGGTACTAATTATATCAAAACTTAAATATGTTTATAATGGTCATTTGGGGAAGGCCTGAGCTTTTCAAGCTGGGCTTTCATTATTGGTTCAATACTGACATAAGTTCAACACAGGAAAAAAATGATTATCCAGTGTTGGTGAACTCTGATTTTATTTTGGGATCTGATATAGATGATGGCACCATGAGGCTTCCTTTCGTTTCCTCACTACTGGGCTTCTGTCCCCCATTTAAAAACAGAGGGGACTGTAAAATAATTAACAGAATATCACTTCATATATATATATGAAGTGATATTCTATTAATGATTTTACAGTCCCCTCTGTTTTTATATATATATATGAAGTGATATATGAAGTGATATTCTATTAATGATTTTACAGTCCCCTCTGTTT
>NC_056526.1:21872100-21955859 GCF_019175285.1 Sceloporus undulatus | reverse complement strand
TTATATGTGTGTGTGTGTGTGTTATTTTACTTTAAATTTTATTTCAAATTTTATTTTAGTTAAAAAATTGAAAAATTTAAATTTAACATTTTTAACCTGTTTCATAGCCAGTGCTAGACTCCTAGATCCCTCTCACATGTAGTTTCCTTCAGCCAGGTGTCGCCCATCCTATATCTGTTCATTTCATTTTTCCGCCCTAAGTGGAGTACCCTACATTTCTCTGTGTTGAAATTCATTTTGTTAGTTTCGGCCCAGCTTTCTAATTTATTCAGATCATTTTGAATTTTGATCCTGTCCTCTGGGGTATTACCTACTCCTCCTATGGTGTCATCTGCAAATTTGATAAGTACACCCCCAATTCTGACATCCAAGTCATTGATAAAGATGTTGAATAGCACTGGCCCAAGGACAGAGCCTGTGGGACACCACTCCAGGATGAAGAGGAGCCATTGTTGAGCACCCTTTGGGTTCAGCCACTGCCAGTCAACCAATTACAAATCCACCTATCACATTGTCCAGCCCACATTTTACCAGCTTATCTGCAAGAATACTATGGGGGACTTTGTCAAAGACCTTATTGAAATCAAGATGTGCTATATCTACAGCATTCCCTTTGTCTACCAAGCTGATAATTTTATCAAAAAAGGAGATCAGATTAGAATCATAGAATCATAGAATCATAGAGTTGGAAGAGACTGCAAGGGCCATCCAGTCCAACCCCCTGCCATGCAGGAAATCCAGATCAAAGCATCCCCGAAAGATGGCCATCCAGCCAGATTAGTCTGGCATGACTTGTTTCTCAGAAACCCATGTTGACTTTTGTGATTATAGCATTGTTTTCTAAATGTTCACAGAATCTCTGTTTAATGATCTGCTCTAGAATCTTTCCTGGTATTGATGTCAGACTAAGTGGATGATGATTGTTGAGATCCTCTTTTTTTCCCTTTTTGAAGATAGAGACAATGTTTGGCTGTAGGTCATCTGGTCCTGGAGACTTAGGTAAATTCATTTAGATTAACCAGGTATTCCTGTACTTCTTCTTTACTTATGCTGTAGTGCATTTCCCCTATTCTGCCCTCTGTTCCATTTTCCTCAGGTTGAGCACCCTTTTCTTTTTCTGAGAACACTGAGGCAAAGAAGGTGTTCTCTGTCCCCTGTTAGCATTTTGCCATCTTCTCCACGCAGTGGCCCTACCATTTCCTTCTTCCTCCTTTTGCTACGGACATATCAAAAAAAGCCCTTTTTATTGTTCTTAACCTCACTAGCAAGCCTGAGCGCATTCTGTGCTTTTGCTTTTCTGATTTTCCCTTTACATGTGTTAGCTATCTGTTTGAATCCCTCTTTGGTGATTTCCCCCTTTTTCCATTTCTTATACATGTCCCATTTACAACTTAGCTCCTTTGAAAGTACTTTAGTCATCCATCCTGGTTTCTTGAGATACTTCCCATTTTTCCTCCTTGTTGGAACAGTTTGAAATTTGCCTTCAGTATCTCCCTTTTGAGAAACTCCCATCCATCCTGAACTCCCTTCTCTTTTACTATTCCTGACCATGGAACTACTCCCAGTATTTCTCAGTTTACTGAAATCAGCTCTCCTAAAGACAAGAATGTGTGTCTGACTATGACTGGCTTCCCCTTTCCATTGTATAGCAAATTCCAGGAGGACATGATCAATCCCACCTAAGGATCCTACCACTTGCACCCTATCAACCAGGGAATTCCATCTTGGACCTCAGAACAGCAGTCATTGGGCTAAAGAACTACAAAGGTAGATTGGAAAGAGAAACAGCATAACAGGAATTCATCCACAAACTACAGTCTCTCAGCAATGGATTGAACAAAGACAATAGTTTCCTGACACACTACATACACTTCAACACTACCTGAACCCATCCTCATGGGGATGCCCTACATTCATCTATTCCCCTCACCACAGGCTAGTCCCATTGAAAAACTGGATCTGCCAGTTCATCTCCTTGCACAAAGACCAGTTTCCTATGTCTTTGTGTACTACGACTATCGTTAAAACTGGACCTGCAACTTCATTTCCATAAACAAAGGATTTGTAATTTGAATTAATATCCTCACATACCAATGGCATATATATGTCTGTACCTGGCTTTCATTCCACCAAATGCATCTGAGGAAGGAGACTGAAGTCTACGAAAGCTCATGCTGCCAATTTCTTTCTTTCAGTTAGTCTCAAAGTGCTACAAGATCTCTCTCTACGTACTGATTCTACAGACTAATATGTCTATATCTTTGAATTCTAACCTATTAACCATGTCATCCTTGTTGGTTAGGACATGATCTAAAATACTTGTGAGTATGTATTTTCCCTGGATAATGATTAACCTTCCATTTTGAAGCCAAGCCCTCCCTTCAGTCCATCTGCCTTGGTCCAGGCCTCGGAGGTTGAGAGGAACTGCTGGACCTCTTACCCTTTCCCGTCACCACTCCCTTCTCCTTCTGTGTCATGTCTTTTTAGATTGTAAGCCTGAGGGCAGGGAACCGTCTAACTAAAAAGATTGCATGTACAGCGCTGTGTAAATTTACAGCGCTTCATAAATAAAGGTTAATAATAATAAAATAATAAAAATGGCTAGTCCCCTAGTTGCCTCTTCCATGTTTTGGGCAATGAAATTGTCTTCCAGGCAAGTAAGGAATTTGCTAGTGATTAAGAACATGGAAGGAAAAATGGAGTATGAAGTAAAAAAAATATAATTAATGATATTTTCCACATCTCCGAAAATGATTGTTAACTTGATTGGAATATATTTCCCTCAATGCTATTTTTTGGGAGGGGGAGAGGGGAGAAAATATATTATGAAATATGGATTGTACAATTTGTATTATGTACTGTGTAATAAAAATTAATTTTTTAAAAAAGGAATTTGCTAGATCTTAATGTTTTGACTGAGTTTGATTTCCAACAAATATCAAGATAGTTGAAATCACCCATCACTACTACGTCTCTCCTTTCTGAGTGTGTGGTTATCTGCTCTAAATCAGAAGTACTAATCAGAAGTACACAACAGAAATAAAGCCATTAATATACTTATAGCAGTCAGCACTCTACATTTGCAGCTTTGACTTTTGCAGTTTGATTATTTATGGATTCGATTATGATGTTTTTTCTAGGAACCACTAGGTCCTCCAGAGTGACTCTGCTGGATGCTGGCCATAGAGTTATGCTGGAAGATCTAGAGAAAACACTTCTGTAAGTTTTTATAGCTCCTCCAGAACAATTCTGCAGTCATTGTTTGTTGGATGTTCATCACAGAGTTGTACTGGAGGTCCCAGAGATTCCTAGAGAAGTGTTCTCCTGGTTAAAAAAAATGTGTTTTTTTAATTTGCAGTTTTTTCCACTTTCATGGGTGTCCTGAGCCTCTAATCCCAGTACAATGTGAAGGGTCCACTGCACTGCACAGATAATCCTCCAGGAACATTGGTCAACTGTTGTCTATATTTCTACTTGGTTTAATATTATTAGCAATGTTACAAATAAGGAAGACGGGGCCCTCAAATCAAAGTGATCACAAATACTAAATGGACTTTGTGCAAGACCTGTTTATCTTTAATTGCAGTCCAGATAAATTACTCAGTCATCAAACTGTAGTATTGTAAATTGTTGGGATTGAAATCCATGTCCGGTCATATTCCCTTTTCATTCCTGCAGTACTGTATAGGCTTATTTTAGTAACAATTTATTCTTTGTTAAAATATGAGCATTTTCTTCCATTTTTAAAAGAATTTGCTTTGTGAGATTAATTGATAAACAATTTCCCTCCTAAAGGACGCTATTGTGCCTTCAAGACATTTCGGACTTAGGGCCATGCTATTCATGGGGTTTTCTTGCCAAGTTTTTTCAGAGGGGGTTTGCCCAAGTAGGTTTCCATGACTGAGCTGGGATTCGAACCCTGGTCTGCCAGCATCCTAGTTCAATGCTGAAACCATTCTCTGGCTCTCAATACACTGAAATATACGCAATCCCTGAAATGTCAATGAATCACAAATCACTCAGCACAAAGCTATCCTTTCATCATTAATGTTTCAGTAGTAAATTCTTGTAAAACTACCATTACCGGCCTGATGTAGATATTTTATGGCATTTCAGTTTAACACAACTATACTGACTACCCACTCATGATCCGACAATTGGATCATCAAATACTCTGCATACTGTAAGCATAGTTATGGCACAGACATTGCCACCTATTTCATCATACTCAGGAAGACACAAAATCTTTTTAAAATATCAGATCAAAATATAGAATTTTGATGCAAACCAGTTTGTGAAATTATGACCCCACCAGGGTGACCAGATGTCCTAACTGCAAATGAGCACAAGGCACCACAAAATGTGGGACATGGAAGGCAGATGTAGGACATTCCCAAAGAAAAGCTAAGAACACTCATATTAATGTAAATTCATGCTTCTTAGGCATGCCCAAAATGGAGGACATTTTGAACATCTTCTTGGACAAAAGTTGAAATGTAGGATATGTCCTGGAAAAAAGGAAGACCTCTGGTCACTCATGATCCCATCATCATTTTTCAGTATTTTTAAAAAAATAGTTGTTTTGTATTTGACAAGCATTTATCTTTGGGAAAAACACAACTTTAAAAGCCTTTCACAAAACTGAAAAAACTCCCACTTTTTTGGTATATGACAATGCATTGGTATCTTGTAGTCTTTTATGCATGCTCTAAAATTAAAAAGTAATAATCTTATGTCATTCAAGTCTTATCTCAAATACATCAAAAGAAATTCCTTAAAAATCAACAGAATCCCAAATAATGAATGGAAGATAACATAGAATTCTAGTGTGTCAAAATGACAATAAACTCTTTATAAAAATTATCAGCAGTTGCCTGTTAAATTCCATCTAAATGGGTAAGTTGCGTCCCTTACAGACTAATGTAACATTTCCAAATGCCTGAGAATTTCCAGACAGGGTTTTTATCAGTGCATTTTACATGATTTCCTAGCAATCTTCTCATGAGTCTCCTTTTTTTTCTCAGCTTCTTCCACCTTTTTTTTTCCTGGGGAAAATTCGTGTTAATAAAAAGCTGGAATAGTTGCACAGTCCTTTCTAATTGAAATCACATCGAGTCCAGTGTGTATCATGAAGTCTTAAGCAGAGTTTGGAAATAGCTAGTTATAAATAACATGTTACTTGTTTCAAATTCCTTCCTTTCTTTCAATAATTTGTGGTACCTTATAACAACTAAGAGTGTATATACACTGTAGAAAGAATGTAGTTTGACACTACTTTAAGTGCTGTAGCTCCATCCTATGGAATCCTGGGATTTGTAGTTTTACAAGGTGTTTAGCTTTCTCTGACAAAGACTGCTGGTGCCTCTTGTCGGTTGTGGTGTGCCTTCAAATCGTTTCTGGCTTATGCAGCCCTATCATAGGATTTTCTCTGCCATTTTCTTCAGAGAGGTTTCCCATTGCCATCCTGTGGCTGAGAGTGTCTGACTTACCCAAGTCACTCAGTGGGTTTCATGGCCAAGCCAGAGTTCAAACTCTGGTTTCCCTGTGTCCTTATCCAGTGTTCAAACCACACCACCACACTGGCGCCTCACATAACTACAAATCCCAGGATTCTGTGATGGAGCCATGGCACAGTGGTGTCAAACTACATTATTTCTACAGTGTAGATGCACCTTAAATAAGGTTGCTATGACTAAACACAATGATAAGGGGTAACACAATGTAATTGAACTATTAGTTGCTTTTTAAGCATGTGGCAATCAATATGGCATTACAAAATGATAGTGGATCAATCTCAGTGCTTGCTCATGCCATAATGCTGTGCTCTGTTGTGGATAGTTAGGTGACAGTGATAACCCTGTTTAAATATTTGAAGGGATATCATATTGAGGATGGAGTATGCTGGTTTTCTGCTGCTCCAGATATTAGGACACAGAGCAATGGATGCAAACTACAGGAAAAGAGATTCCATCTAAACCTTAGGAAGAACTTCCTGACTGTAAGAGCAGTAACAGTGGGATACATTCCCCCAAGAGTGGTAGTGTCTACTTCTTTGGAGGTTTTTGAACAGAGGATGGATGGCCATCTGTCCGGAGTGATTGTGTCTTCCTGCATGGCGTGGGTTGGACTAGATGATCCTTGAGGTCTCTTCCAGAATTCTAGGTGGAAAGGAGGAGAGTGTTTTGTACCATAGGCTAGTGCAATAGTTTGTTAATAGAAAGCCAGAGCGACATGGCACTTTGCAATAATTAAGTGGGTTTGGGGTTGCAGTTTGGGCACTCAGCCTTGAAAAGGTTCACCATCACTGGGCTAGTGGCTTGTACCATTCAAATGTAGGTTTTTAATATTGAGAAAGTAACTGTTTCTGTTACTTTTGAGAAATAGGCACACAAATAGTTATACAGTATTTCAAAAATTATGACAATCCACTTGGGGCCTTGTAATTTTAAATGTAACTTGTAGAGTATTTCCTGGAGACATACGCCCATAGGTGGACAGTTACAGGGAGTACATGATGGGTGGCTGGACATGGGAGATGATATGTACCTGCCGACATGCTGAGTTAGCAAGAAGAAAAGAAACTTGTACTGCCAACTGCTTACAAGGGTGGAACAGACTAGTATATATCACGTTTATCACTTTAGAATAGATTTGAGTATACGCAAGGCTGATCATAAACAATGTGATAACCCTGTGACTTATAAACTTCTGGTATAAATAAAGGACCCTGAAGATTTGTCTCCAGAGCTCATTGCACCATGCTATGACTCTCACTTTGTGATTTTGTACCCTTCAGGTACAAGTAATTTCTTGTTCTCTGATTTTTACTTCTTTACAATGTCAGTTGGTTCAATTGGGACACATTTAAATGAGCTCAATGAAGAGATTTTTAAAAATCACTCTATCAATGGCTTGTTCATACAGAATGCCATTGCCACACTGTCATCTTGTGGAATTGACAGTAATGTTCTAAAATGATTTTGCAACGAACACTAAGCATTTCTCTTGTCTTGTCTCCTTAGCATTTTTTCATCTCATGGGTATTGCAAGGACCAAGACCAGGAAATTATTCACCCCAAAGTAAGGGACACTTAACAACAACAACAACAAAAAAAGCATCGCTCTAAATATATTACAACCAGAGATTCAAGTTTAAAATAATTTTGTAAACTGGTTGCAGCCCTCCTAAATACTGTATCCTAAAAGCATTAGATTTTGTATGATCTGGGAAGCTAGGCAGGTTCGGCCCTGGTTAGGACTTGGATGGGAATCTACCAACACATACCAGATACTGTTGGCTATATTTCAGATGAAAGAACTGGCAACTATGTGCATTGGATTTGTCCTTACTGCTCCTTGGGAGGAGAGACAATAAAACAGAAAAGAGAAAGTTTAGGGAAAGAAAGGGAGATCAAAATGGTTAAAACAGGAAAGAGGCGGAAAAAGTAGAGATGAAGAAGAAGAATCAATCTTTGTAGGACTGGAAAGGAATGGAGGGAGAAGGAAAAGAAAGTAACTTGGTAGACAGCAAGTGGAAAAGAAATATATTAATGGCACAAAAGAGGCCTTTTATGGTTTATGTGAAGAAATTTTCCTCCATGTATTAGGTAGAAGGCTTTTAGGTACTTTAAATATCTTCATAATCAAGAGCCAGCATGGAGTCACAATACTTGAACAGCTTTCTGCTCACTCAGGTTAAATGAATTAACACATTTCATTGTTGAGTGTTAAGACAGGTTTTTCAGGGACATGAAATTATACTGCAGGGATTTTTAAAATATCTTTGGACAGTTTTGCAGGACAGAATTGTTTCTTTGGTTGACATTCTCATTGGGGAAATCTGAAAACAAAAACCAACCAAAAAATCTTGGCTTGTTTTCATTTCTCATTTCAGGATGGGTTGTTTCCCATCCTTCTCATTTTGGAGGTCACTTTACATTTCAAACTGAAAGATGTATTGTTTTTGGTCTTTGGGGGCACCTTTTGCCATCTTCCCAGCATTTGGAGAAACAATAAGCATTACTTATTTTGAGGGGCACAGTATCCTCCAAAATCCACAAAACAGTGATACCTTTATTGGGACAAACAAAATGCACAATATACATATTTCAAGTTTTCAAAGCTCCACTGGCTTCTTTAACAGGCAAAAGTGTTAAAAATCATGCAAGAAAAAAAAAAGGGGGGCGATGATGATGTTAGTCATAGCCTGTAGTTGGTCAAGATGTTGTGGTTGTTGTCTTCAATTCAGATGGTATGGAAGGGTATTCATGCAGGTGATCCCCTTCTCCTTCTGGCTATGTGGGTACTGGGAGATTCAGTACAGGAAGTAAATTTTAAATTCCATTAACAAGACAAAAGCTACTGCCTTTGAGATCCAGTTTGCTTGAGATCCACTGTGGTGGAACTCTGGGAAAGCTGGGCTGTTCTGCTGACAAATGCACCATTTCCAAAAATCTTAACAGGGGAATGGTTATGACCTCACTCATGTATCAACATATTTGCAAACTCCAGTTTAAATTAGTCTGATTTCTTACTGTGGCCCCGAAGTAGCAATAGCATCACAAAACAAAGATACAGTATATAATCTCAGCAAGGATATCTACTAACCGCAATGATAAAGGTACAGAATTATCATCCCAGTCACATATTAAGGATCATGTTAGATAAAGAAGCCTGAAGCTAATCCTTTGGAACTGACATTTGTACAGCTAAACCACCTGGAACATTTTGAGGGTTGTTTGGATGATGGTTTCAGCCTGGAACTGTCTTCTCTGACAAAGTAAAAAGTTAAGACTGATTTTGTGTGGGTGGGAGGCCTCAAGTTCTCTGGGAAGATGACTGGAAGTTACCTTCTGTCCTGTAGGGTGGAATATTTCCCATTATAACAGCCTCCTTTCTACCCCTTAATCTGAGAAAAGGGGAGCTTTTCCAAACAAGCAAACAAAACGAGACAGGGTTTTGTCCCCAGTTGAAATTAGCCTTTAACAGTCTGGCTGGCAGTAACTATGACATATTCAGAGCAGGAGCCACAAAGGGTGTATTTAGAGTCTTCCATAATGATTCTGAGCTGGCCACAAGTGCTTGTAGCCAGTTACTGATAAATACCCCAGCATTGTTTGTTTTAGCTTTTGCTGAGCAATGACAGATTGCTAGTATATTGAAACTGCTGAAACTGCTCAAGTTTCATAGAAGCTGAAACTATGGTCAAAGTGCCAAACAGCGCTGTGTAAATTTACAGCGCTTCATAAATAAAGGTTAATAATAATAATAACACACACAACCTTGAGAAGAACAAAAGCAAGCTACATCCTGCACTGGACAACTGTAGTGTTAGCCTGGCTCAACAGAGGGAGATGGTGTAGGAAGACAGAGCTATCAACACTGGGAGAGGTGACAGGGACAGTGTTGGTTGCCCCTGAGCTGTCCCTGCACCTGAAATTGTCTTGGCAGCAGGCTCCCTGAGCTAAAAATGCTGCTTTTTAATGTCAGGTCACTAAATGGAAAAGTAACCTTGATCCAGGCTGGCTTGCTCTTGGAGCAACATGACAACATGGCCTACATCACAGAGACCTCCCTGGATGAAGCTGTGGGACTAACCTCTCTCAGCTTTCTCCACTTCCCATACACAGTCTACTAGATTTGAATGTGTGTTCTTAAGTGTGGGTGGTCAGTACAGAATAGGGATTCTGTTGAGTGTACTGCCCAACCCTGTGCTCATCAGTCTCCCTTTCTGAGTCCACTGAGTTGGCCTTGATGGCACTCAACTAGTTGTGCTGGGGGGTTTCCAGAATCCAGAGCCAGTCATATAACACCGGTACTGGAGGACCTACACTGGCTGCCAATTGGCTTCCAGGCGCAATACAAGATGTTGGTTATAACCTATAAAGCCCTAAATGGCTTGGGCCCAGGGTACTTGGAGGACCGCCTCTCCCCATACAATCCGCCCCGCACTCTCCGGTCGGGTGGGAAACAGCTTTTGAGAGTTCCTGACACGAGATATGTGATGTCTGCACATAGGGCTTTTTCTGCTTCGGCCCCGCAGGCTTGGAATTCTCTCCCCGTTGAGCTCCGCTCAGCCCCCTCCCTAGAGTCTTTTAGAAAAAACCTAAAGACTCATTTTTTCCGCCTTGCTTTCCCCCATGTCCCTTAATTTCCACTCTTCTCCTTTATGCTGTTGTAATTGTAATGTAATGGATGTCTTTGGGGTTATTGCTGTTATTAGTTTTAATGGTTTTAAAAGGTAATTGAATGATGGATACTTTTATTGTTGTATTTTATTGCTTAATGTGGGGGGATTTCTTTTATTGGATTTGCTGTATCATATTTAACTGATTGTAAACCGCTGTGATCATTGGAATAGCGGTATACAAATAAAGATTCATTCATTCATTCATCTATGTGGAGACCTCTCTGTCAGGAGCAGTCCAGATCTTCATGTTCTCCATGACTACCATGGGTCTGTTCTAAGTAGTATCTAGTGCCACCCATGGTGCAGGACACCTTTTGGATCTAGTTTTTGGTGTAGGGCATGATAGTGGTCTGAGTGTGGAGGAACTTTCTATAATTCCATTGGACAGATCACTATCCTGTGGAGTTTACACACACTGGTAGTAAGAGCCTCTGCAGGGGTGGGGACTGATTAGGATGGTCCCAGGAGGCTTATGGATTCAGGTGGATTTCTGACAACTCTTGGGAAGTTTCCTGTTGCCATGTCAGGTGCTCCTGTTGAAGCCTTCTAGAATTGAAGAGCAGTGTATACAATTGTCCACACATCCTCTCTGATATTGTGGAACCAAGCAAGCCCAGGGTAACCAGATGTCCTGCTTTTTCATGACATGTTTCAATGTTTTGTCCAGGAGGAATTCCCAAACATCCTCTGTTTTGAGCACAATTAACACGCTCATTGAATAACATTGGCGCATTACAGACCGCCTAAAAGCAGCAGTCTGCTGGCGCTGCTGATTGCTCTGCGAGGGAGCTGCAGCAGCCAAACCGCGCGGCTCCCGCGCAGAGCAAAAAAGCCCCCAAATGGCACTTCTTCCCGTGGCGTGGTTATAACGCTGTGAGGCGCCAATGGCACACTCGCGATGTCATAAGCACCACGTGACGTGCAGACCCTATGCATCCGACAAGTAATAATGGCGGCGCCTGTGTGTATAGGGCGCCGGCATTATTACGCCCCCGTCATGTGCTAAGGGTGAGGCCGGTGTGGACGCTAGGTCCCCGGCCAACCCCTAGCACATGATGGGAGCAGCTCAAGAGCCCATCTGTAACGGGCCATTGTGTCTCCTGTTCCTCTTCAAGTAATGTGTCTACTTAGCAGCTCTGTCCTCTCTGCAAATAGGGGAACATGATGAATCTTTTTAAAGTTTTTTTTCCCTAGGGACAGCAACAGATAAGACTCAAAAACAGAGCTCAGGATGCTTTGTTTTTCAGAGGGGGAAAAAGACAGCAAATGTGTTAAGGCAATGTCCTGCTTGAGAACACAATGCAAACACTGAAAGTTTTTTTTTAACTTTCTGCACAATGGACAAATGAAAGGAATAATTTAAATGTAAATTCAGTCAAGGATTTGTTGCTTGCAAAGTACAATTTTAAGCATTTGTCTCGTCCAGTTTTATTAATACAGTGGAGCCTTGCCTTGTGCAGGGATCCATTCCAGACACACACACACACGCGTAAGGCAAATACTGCATAAGCTCGTGCTCGCGGTGGCACGGTGCACACGTCATTCAGTAGATTGCAGTGCAGCTTCTGCATAAACCAGAAGCTGCATATGGCGCGCCCGCATATGGAGTGGGCGCGCTGTATATTGCAACCCAACAAGACATTTTAAGGAAGAAAAGTTATCAAAATATGATAGTGTATACAGTAAAATACAGTATATGAAATTTAGCTGTAAATAAATAATATAAAATGAATTCATATTTATTTTGTAATGTCCTACATTTTTCTTGAATGTCTTACATTTTGTGTTGCCTTGTCTTTCTTTGCGGTTATAACATCTGGTCACCCTGAACAACTGCCCTGGTTCACTAGGAAGCTGGTGCCAATGAAATGAGAGAACAGAGACTAGAGCAATAATGGCAGAAGACTTAGAATGAGTCCAAGCAAACATGGGCTAGAGTTGACTGGAAAGCATATGCTGTGGTGGTGGTGGCAAAAAAAATATTTCTTCACTGTTACTATTGCATCCACATAGTAGATCTCTCTCAAGTGGTATGGGGCCTTTTACATTCTGCCTCGCAACAGCAGAATATAAGCTACTCAGTAGCCCATTGTGAGGAGTTTTGCACAGCACTTTGCAGATAGAATCACTCAGATCTGACTTAGATGCTGTAGTTGATACAGATCTGGTGGATGTAACCTTGGCCCCTGCTTCTCCAATGTTATTGCCATATATTTCCATTTGTGCCACCTGAGGATGCAAACAGGATCCTATGAGAAGATCATGAATTTGATCAAAAGAAGGAGAAATGAAAAGTTCTGCTGTGACTAAAATGAAGGAAGAATTAGCATAATTCAAGGAGGGGACAATTTGCGCAAATTATTTGTGCCTTTTTGTTTATGCAAATCTTTGGATGAAGCACATTTAGTACTTTAACCGTTCCACTTAATTTTTAACCAGGTAAATTTTATCAATACACAAACACACCCATGTCAAAATAAATGTGCTTTTAATTCAATTTAACGATGTCATTTTGTGTGTGTAACTGAACATTTAAAAAAGACTAAACAACAACAAATGCCCCAATATTACATTAATAATTTCCAAAATATCAAAAAATACAAAAGACAGTTATAAAACAATACTCGACATTCTAGGAGCTTTTAGGGTACATATTTCAATTAGTTAGCTAATATAGCTTACAGAGGGATTTTGTACAGTTAAAACAACTGACTAAGAATTCAAATGAAATCTTTACCCTCATAAAGTTGATCAAAATGTTGGGTGTCCAAATCCACTGACATTTTAACCACTGTAGTAGTACTTAACAATAGTCTTTGGCTTCCTTTAATAACAAGAAGCACACATACATGAATTCGTCACATAACTGAAGTTAAACACAATATGAAAGTTCACTTTCTGATAAGTGTGTAATGAACCAGATAAACTGGATAGCAGCATTCATAGATCCCAGAGCCCCTGCTAAGTACTGCAGAGGCTTGCCTGCTTTTGCGCATTATTCGATTACCTCCCCAAAGTTTAAGCAACAGCAAAATCATTCCTCCAGGCGAAAGTTCCTGGGTGCTCTTTGGGCTTGCAGTACTTTCATCCTGATCAATTAGACCATCTGCTGGAATTAAAAAACTTCCAAGGAGGTTGATCAGCTGGGACATATCTGAGTGTTTAACAATTTACAAAATAATTTAAATAGACAGATGAAAATACATTCTGAACAGTGACAAAACCAACTACATGCACAGATGTTGAAAAATTGACTTCTAGATTGTTCAAATTAGTCACTCACGTTTGATTACATACATAAAAGTTTGGTGGCCTTGGTGAAACAAAGCAAAAGCATGTATCTTTCAAAAAACATGCCCATGAGATTGCTCAAACTTACAGATATCTAATTTGAGGGACTGCTGTCCAAGCTTCGGCTTCGTTTTTCCAGATGCATTTTCCTGTACGTTTCAAATGTTGTTTGAGAATCCTTCAGAGGTATAACAAATGTTTCATTTCTATCCAATAATTTTATTGCAATATCAAGTGGGATGTCATCATCAACTGCAAAAATAATTTGGAGAGTTTATCCAGTTACAGCCTTTGAAAGCACAGATTTAGATAATTCAACATAAATTAACCTTGGGGCCCTCTCCATAAAATTGAAATGGTGGGATTCCTGAAAAAAAAAAAAATGCTCAGTTTTTGCATCTTCTTTGTGAAATGCTACAAATTATAGTCCATTAATATTGGGAAGTCTACCTATTCAACTTTTGGCAGTAAAATCAAATTATGATTATATATAGGTAATGATATAGAGAGCTAACATGGTGTAGTGGTTTGAGAATTGGACTATGATTCTGGAGACCAGAGTTCAAATCCCCACTCAGCCAATGAAACCCACTGGGTGGCCTTGGCAAATTATACAGTCTCAGCCTCAGACAACTCTATGATAGATTTGCCTTAGGTTCACCATACATTCAAAATTACATGAAGTTGAAGGCTTTCATGGCCTGCATCCATAGTTTTTTGTGGGGTTTTTGGGCTATGCGGCCATGTTCTAGAAGAGTTTATTCCTGACATTTCACCAGCATTTGTGGCTGGCATCTTCAGAGAATGCTTGCCTGGAAAGGAGTTGGGTATATATATACTGTGTGAACCTGGGAAGGCAGGAGTGATTTGCATGTGTATTGTTCTGTTGCTAATGGCAGGCCTCGGGGTGGGAGGATTAGCACTAATCAAGTAGACACTAATCCTCTTTTGCAGACCCTCCCACCCTGAGGCCTGCCATTAGCAACAGAACAATCCACATGCAAATCACACCTGCCTTCCCAGGGTCACACTGTGTGTGTGTGTAATTTAATTTCAGGGCTCCTCTCCAATCCCTCTGTCCCATCAAGAAACTCATCTGAATCTGGAAATAAAAGATTCTGTCTGTATCATTCATAATAAGAGACAGGTGTGAGGAGAGCCCTCACAGTTATCAGTAGTCTTGACTTAGTAAGAAACCAATCAAGAACCAAAGGTACCTTGAGCTTCATCTTCCTCAGTTTTTCTTCTTTTTACAGGAGCGTAATTTAACCAGTCTTCTCTTTTACTTTTGACAGCTGTAATAATTAAAACATTTGTTGTTTAAAAAGTTCCAAATGTAGCAGTCAGACATTTAGGAAGTTCAGACCAATATGTGTGACCTATAGACACCCATTATGTTACCCCATTCTATGCAACTGATAACCCCAAGACATACATGTATATTAAAGATCAGGAAAAGTCATTGCATCTTCATTATTGTTTCACAGCTATAAAATACATTTCTGTGGAAATATTCAAGCATTCCAATTTAGGAAATACTCAAGACAACACTTAGAGGCATCTAGCTGGCCCTTTGAAAAGAGAGAACTAAACTGCATTAGATTTTGAAGTGTTACTACCAGGCTTTCCACATGTCCTTCAAACTTTTCTGTTTGCTTACAGAATAGGGAGGGAAAAAGCTTCTTGAGTTCAATCTTGGTTTGGTGTCCAAATTTTCTGTTATTCAAATGTAAAAGATCTGTTTTGCAGTTTTACTTAAGTGGAATCCATCTAAAACCTACATTCCTGGGTACTTCACATTGTAATATCCTTTGGTAGAAGTGGCTGACACATTCTACAATAGAACAAACACACTCTTTAATGGGAAAATAGGAGATCTGGTAGTGGGAGATGAACAGGAGAACTTAAAAGTAGTATTAACCTACTTTTAAATCTTTATTTTATTCAGATGTAATGTGGATGTGGAGTCAAAAAGGCACCAGGTTTTGTGTACTGTTACAAGATAACAGGTTCAGAGTAGAGCAGCTAGACTGCTGGCTGGACCATTGTGGAGGAACAACGTAACACTCATCTTAAAGCGCTGCAGTAGCTTCCAATACAAAGGTCTGTTACAGACAGCCAAAATAAAGCTGCTTCGAGTCACAGTGGAGATATGGTGTTTCAATGATGCATGAATCCTAAGAGTCCAGAAGTCGCACCAAAGCCACACTTCAGCCCTAAGGACTGGAACGTGGCTTTGGTGTGGCTTCTGGACTCTTAGGACGCATGCATCATTGAAACACCATACTTCCACAGTGACTCGAAGCAGCTTTATTTTGGCTGTCTGTAACAGGCCAATATGAAGTTGATGGTGATTACACTTGAGAGTACCTCTCCCTATATATCTGTTCAATGTCTGCATAAGGGGCCTTCTGCTGTGCTTCACCAGTAGGAACAATGAACTGTGAGAGGGCCTTCTCTACTACACTGTCTCAGTTGTAGGATACTCTTGCCCTTAGACACACCATCCACCATCCACACTCCATGAGGCCTACTAGGCCTTGCCTCTCCCTCTGGTGTCACAAAGAATCCAGCCACCCTCCTGAGTGACTTTTCAGACTGGCAGCATTCTACAATACTTTATAGCACTTGTTGACTATTTTGTGGACACTTACTTGTTGACGCTTTTTGATGTCACTCCCTGTTTAAATGCCTAATCATTATGGCTCATAGTAACCCTTTAATGGCTGGTTACTATTAAAACCCACATTGTACATTTTCCTTGTGACTCTATATCCCAACAACATTTCCTTATATTAGTCAAAGTAGATTAGAATTAGATAAGAAATTTTACTACTTCTGTGTATGCTGTTTCATATCTCAGGTGGAGGTTGACTGTTCATGAAGTTATCGAAGTATGATCATTCACAGGGAGTACCAACTTCTCATTCTTTGGATGACTGCCTGAGCAATCAACATTCATGGGATATACCCAAGCCCATATTCGGTGTGTGTGCGTGCGCTTTTCACCATTATTAATTAACATCTATAATAAAGTCCTTCCAAAAGCCAAGGTATCCTGTTTTTGTCAATGCAGACTTTATCTGAAGGATTAATATAATCTCAACACATTTTATGCTTACCCTCTAAACCCAATGTTGTCAGTACTGTTTTTAAGGACATTCCTAATATCTCAAACCTCAAATAATTTGCCTGAATTTCTATACCAATCTTCCGCATCAGAAGATTGCTCATCCTCATTATTAATCTGGATGTCATCTCAATTTTCTCTTTCACAACTAACCTCTTTCACTCTGAATCTGAATCTAGATCCTTTTGAATTTTTTTCTTTATATTTGTTTTTAGTATTTGATAAATGCTTAAGACTTACTTAGACATATTGTATGTTTGCCACTATTAACAATATTATCCTGCCCTAAAGTATGCTTATTTTGCAAAGAGGATTGAATCTAAACATGATTACTTTCTACATCTATTGCCATAGTGTGTGCCTCTAAGGCACTGTCCACATAGACAAAAAACTGGTTTCACCCATTTTGAGCCTCACCTTTTTATACAACACATGGTCCAGGGCCATACTCCAGAGCAACATAATCCCTGGTTTGCTCAGCACCAACCCAAAAAGTGCCCATTTTCACACCAATATATAAACAGCATGACACAAGTGTTCACACACAGGAAAGTCCAGGACGACTGCAGAGGTGGTCTGGAGCAAGCATCCTGGACTTGGTGAGACACAGTCACCAGTGCCATTGCCCAGCACAGGTGTTTTCTTATTGAGTGCATAGGCGCATGGGTGACCAGCTGCACTATCAACCCACGGCACCATCAATTCTTCACAAACACCATAAAACAATATTATGACAAACACAACAGGTCACCAAGAATTCAACAGATGTAATACAAATATTAACAAATTAGACAGTCTAACAGGGGGGCATGGGCTAAAGGGGGGAAGTAGGCATGTATAGGGGCAGGCCTCCATAATTATACTTTGCCAATATATCCCAGGGTTCACTGATGCACTATATGGACAGCATATCAGTTATGCGACTGTGTGTCTGATCACACAGAAAGCCCAATGGAATGGCAGCTGGGAGGGATGAGGGAGGTGACTGGCAGACACAGGAGGAGTGTTCTTGTGATGCTGCGCGTGAGTTTTAGAGGGAGGTAAAAACTGATTGATGTGGCTTGATGCTGTGTGGTGCAGATTGCCTATGGGCGCTCAGCCTATTGTGGGAGTGGGTGATGTGAACAACCGGTGGTGTCCTTGAATTAGGAAATTCTAGAGGCAACCTGTCTGCTCAGCCCCTAAATGATGTAATTACACTGACCTCTTTAACCTTTCTGTTGAACCCTGTTGAAAAAAGCTTTTTAAAGAAATACTACATTCATCCCATTTGAATTCAACTGCTTATAATTTATTTTGTAAATTAGCGTTAAAATAAAGAGATTAAATTAGCCTGTAACACAGATGTATCCAGTTCACCGATGGACCTGAAGAAATCTGGCTGTAGCAAATTTTTATTAGCTTGAAGTCATTTTCTTATTTGCCTAACTAACATCTCCCTAATAACTTCTTGCATCTCAGACATGTTTTTCCGGTGGTTCTTGCATATCATATTGCTACTGTGTTAACAAGTGTTGCTGCTGAACTGCCTACATCTATGCAAATGAAAATGCTTCTAACTGTATTTTTCCAAATTTATCTTTTTAATAATGCATCTGCTACATGTAGAAATGTATTCACTCAGAATAGTATTCAGTGATGCTCAGAATCAGTCCCTTCTTTATGTTCTACTTTATTGTATCCATAACGTTTCTCCAGATCCATTACGTTTAAAAACTTATTTCCATTTAAAGGCTCTTGTGAATGCAAGATAGAAATATATTGGGACTTTTCGCACATCTGAGAGAATGAGCCAACACTGCTCAAGTCTGAGGCACTTATGGCATCATTATGCTGGATCGCCAAAGCTTTACTCTTTCTTTCCACTGCCTTTTGTCTTTTCAAACTCTTATTCAAAGTGGGAACCTTAATCATATGTGTTTCACTAGAGTCTTGCTTAACTTTATATCTTTCACAGTTTGTATTGTGTTTAATTTTTGTACGTTGGCGTCGAACAGTATCCACCCTTGATTTCACAGGTTCCTGAGAAGATGCATGGTGTGACAGTTCATTTCTTATGTGCTTGTTATTTCGTTTGGGGTTTTGCAAACTTAGCATTTCAAGCAGAGAAACTACTTGATCTATTTGGTGTGGCTTACACTCATTTGAATTTTTGGGTCCAGAAATCTTCTTCATGGTTCTGACACTTTGCGTTCCTGAAGAAACTGTCTTACTAACTGTATGTAATGTAGAAATTGGAAGTTGACTGTTTAGTTTAAAGTCAACATTACTGTTGTCACTAGGTTTTGGCCTACATTTAACCCTAGTTTCAGATTGTGAACACAGATCCAGTTTTTGCTTGGAACCTAATCCTTTCACCAGTGCACATCGACATGGTGAGCTTATATATCCTGTAGCTAACCAAGCTTCTGCGCAACAATATGTTGGAATTTCCCTTTTAAAAGATTTTTCTGATGCAGTCTCCCTAGGTTCAAAAGCTATAGCTTTATCAGTTGTAACACGGCTAATGTTCTTTCTTGTCAAGTTAGCTTCTGAATCTCTTTTGAAACAGTCAACTTCAGAGTTTTCTGATTTATTGGAGAATTGTTTCTTACGCTCAGGAAATACTTTCCTCATCTGTTCAGAGTTCAGCATTGTTATTTTAATTTGGTCTATTGCTCCAGAGGGATCATGACATTTTCTTAAGAACTGAAGATTTTCTGTGTTTCCTGTGTCATTAGGTTTAGGCATAGTGTCATTATTTCCTGTTACATTTAATGTCTTCATATAGCCAATTCCATAAGGAAATTCTTTTGAAAGTTCATTCAGCTGATCACTTAGTAAAGTTACAGGAGCTTCAGCAATGCTTCCAAAATGTTCTTGGTTTTCCTCAGTTGACACACACTCTGCAGTACTCTCTTTGTTAACAATACATAAACCATCTCCAGTGCTAGAACTGAACTGGTCCTCTATATTTTGACATAATTCCTGGTTACCATTCATCACGTCTGTACTGTCAACACCACAAGACACGTTTTCCTCACGTTTCTTTTCGGCAAGAAGAAGGCGGTTTCCCCCTTCCTCAGCATTTCTTTTGTTCATCTCATCTAAATTGTTGTAACTCTGAGACATCTCTAAATCTGGGACACTTTTAAGTATTTCTTCAACAGCCCTTGATAATTCGCACGGTGATGGCAACAAGGCATTTCCTTCTGAAACATTTAAGCTTAATTCAGGTTCTGTTGATTTAGGTTCTGATTCAGTTTTCAGAATACCAGATTGCTGATCGTTGCATTGAAGTAAACGAATAGAATCTTTTAAAGAAGTGTCATTTTCCATGGTGGATGTCAAAGGACTGGTATTAAAGATATTAGCTATTTGTGAATTGTAAAATGCATCACCTTTTACCAGAGTGCATACACTGGATATCTGTAACACAGCATCATTGTATACAACCTCATCAGTTTCTCTTGATTCTGCCAAATCTGGACCAGTTTGCGACTGTACATACTTTTGAGAAACTGTCTTGTCAGGTGGAAGATTACCTCCTGAACCAAGTTGGGATTTTAGAGGAGAATGACTAACTGCTTTTTGAATTAATCCATGACAGTAATTTTTCCCAGGTTCAACACTGACTTTTCCATTTTCTTGTGTAGATAACACTGCTTTTTGATGTACATGTATATCTTCACAGTATTTAACTGACTCCGATGTTGAACACATAGTACCTTGTATTTCTTTATCATTCTGTGGCACTGTTGAAAGGAATTTTTGTAGACCATGCACTCTGCCTTCTTCGCCGAGTGGACAAGTTATTTCTAAAGATGAACTGTCTTTGTGCAAAGCAATTTGAATGTTCTCTTTTGGCAACATTAAAGGAGTAACAATGGCTACTTGAGGTTCAGAATACTTTGACAAATTAGAACTTACTGCATCATGGTTTTTTTCAAGAGATATAGAAACAGAAGAGTGAGTTGTTTCATCTGATCCAGATGTAACTTTAGCTTGGTCATTCTGAGCAAATGTACTGGTGGGGTTTTCCAAGCTTTGCTGTGTTTTCTTATCATTCTCTCCACCTTCTGAGGAAGACAAACTACCAGTTGATTGTGTACTTTCCTGTAACTGTCCATTGAGAGATGTTGGAAGGCTCTTCCTCCATAAATCAAGACTTGTCTTTAATTCTTCCAAAGAACAAATTCCTCCATTTCTAAAAGAATCTGCAGAAACTGTGGGGGTCTGGACATTGTCTGCTTCTTGCATAACTGCAACCCTTTTAGAATGATCAGAAGCTGAACTAGAGGCATCATAAACATGTTCATCCCCAGTTCTAATGTTTTTCTCTTGTTTTTGCACTGATATAGGACATACAGACTGAGAATCATGGATGTTTTCCGTTATCCCTTTTTCCGAGTTTTGAACTAAATTCTCAAGACGGCAACTAATATACTCACGAAGAGTTTCTAACGCATCTCTCTTGAGTTTAAAATGATGAAGTGAGCCTGTACCAGATGTAGCATTTACTTTTTCTAGTTGGTGGCTGGTAGAACTAGAAGTCTGCATTAAGCTCATATCATTTTTTATGCACGGCAAGGGCTCTTGGGTAGGATTCATCTGAGATATTTGGGGACTTAGTCGGGAATTGCTAGCAGTATTATTCACACTGTATTTAGATTTTTCACCACTGGTAACTGAGAGATTCCTGGATGAGCTCTCATCAACAACCAGTTGTCCATTTTGACGTGTAACTTCTTTTTCAAAGAAAGCATTAAATAGCATATTTTCATCATCAGTACCTTCAAGTAAATTTCGTAAAATTGGCAATAAATGAGAACCTGTTTTCTGTGGTAATAAAGGAACAGCTTTAATCTGATTGGAATCATAGGAAGCAGGTGAAGATGACTGATTCTTATTGGCATCTTGTGAAGTAAACTGTAGTGCTGGATCAGCAACAGGCCCATTCTGAGTGATACTATGAGAAGACTTGTTAAGATTTTGATTGTGATCAGAAGGATCAGAAGCCTGCTTGTTCTCTTGTGTAGACAGAAATATTTCGCGTTTTCTTGAATAAGCTTCTCCAAGCTTTAACAGGACATGTTTCATCGCTTTAAATTTTTTATAATCTCTTGCTAGACTCTCTTTTGTTATTTTAACATTAAGGGGATTGTCAGGAAAATTTACTGGAACATTACCTGGCTTCTTTTGTGGTTCAAAAGTTTGACTTGTCTGCTGTGTTAAAGCTTCATCAGCAGAAACTATTCTATGTAGTTGCACACTACTTAAAAGGTTGTCTCTGAATTCAACTGATGATTTTGTTGATTCATTAGACAGCTGATTTCCAGAGCCACGTTCGCTTACATTGTAGGCAATACTACCCACTGCATTGGTTTCTCTAGTAGACTGTCCCTTCTGAACACAATGAGCAGAATATGAAGCAGTATTTAGATCTGGCATAGGTCTATGATAGTTTTGAACATTTTCATTCGATATATTTGTAACAGATTGTGGTAAGGAAAATTGTCCATTGTTTGTTTGTACAGGAGGCCCGCGATATGCTGGTGGTGGTTTATTAGTAACTTGAATAGGCACAGTGTATGATGAAATCTGTATTGCATTTCTCTTGTCACAATGAGTAGGCATGTTGTATGGGACATTATTTACATCAGAGGCATACTGCTGTGACTGCACAGTTGCTGCCATGCTTGGATTTTGGCCATTTATTTGATTTTGAATATTTTGTCCTATAGGGAGAATAGTATATGCAAAGTTCTGTTGAGAATTTAAATAATGGCTTGATGAAGAGTTAAGAGGTCCTGCAGCACCCACTTGAGAGACAGAAGGTCCATTGACATAAATGTAAGGGGTCAGTGTTGGTTGGTTTTTTGGAGATAGACTATTTTTGCAACCTTGCTGATATACTGACATTCTCACAGAGTTAGAATTAATTTGTTGGGGTTGATTGTTGTAATTTTCCATGGCCATATATGGATTCGCTCTTTTTTGAGGTATATTTTGTACAGGATTTACAGTACCATCTTGTAATACTACACAGGAAGAAGAATGAACATTTCTCATCATATTTGAATTCTGAGTGGCGCTAGGTGTCATCTGGACAAACACAGCTGAGCCTGAAAGTGAAACTGGAGGCATGTTCTGTAAATGTTTGGATGGGCCAAAGCCTTTGTTAGCATTTGATAGTTTAGGAAGGATAGGCTGTAAGGCACTGGAGCTGCTTGCAGCAGGAAAACGCTGTTCCAAACGTGCTCCCTGGAATTCAATGTTCTTGGCCTGTAAGCTGGAGTCAGGTGATGGTCTTATGTTCCAGTCCATCATGCTGTTAGTTCTTTTGTTTTCAGAAATCTAAGGAGGGGGAGACAGTACTATTATTTTATATATGCAAAAATGTAATCCCTCACCCACCAAAGGAAACTGCCATTTTATTTATTGTGTAAATGAAGCTATTTTAGAGCTTCTATTCTAAGCTACATGATATTAATGTGTTTTAAGGATGTTTAAAACTAAGTAAATTATAAACAAATTGACATACTTCATACAGCAGACTATGAGAGTGTTCATTTATCTATTTTATTTATTTATTGCACTTATATCCCATCTTCCTCCCACTGGCAGATTTTATGTTGTTTTATGATTTATGATTTTGTAAACTGCTGTGCAAAACATGTAGCGCAATATAAATAAAATCTAATAGTAATAATAATAATAATGGGATTCATAAGCAATGTGATCCATAAGCAAGGCTCAAATACACATTTAAAGCCCTGAGATTATACACTCTCTCCATTTTCTTTCTCCCATATGATCAGTATTGGCTTTTCCAAAATGGAAAGAGGTGGTCCAGAAGGAAAAGCATGATCAGTTTTCTTTCCTAATTCAGTTTACTTTTTTCAAATTCATTCTCTAGATAAACTGGCCAAAAAAAAGAGAGGCTTCTTGCTGTTCAAGACCTTGTAGCTTCATTTATAATAATAAAATTTTATAAAGCAAATTCATTTTGTAATTGCGTTGTGAATAAACTGTACTTTTAACATGTCAAACATTATAGTTTTATGCCACATATAGTACATTTGTGTTCCTGAACCAACATAAGTGACAGTTAATCTCTAAATTGAGCTGCTGTTGCATTTTCCCCAAAAATTTCTCTTAAAATGTTTTGGTTTTACAGAAAACAATTTTTTTCTGGTGTTCTCAAAATACTTTTTTCTCAGCAATTTTACATGTCTATCATCTGAATGTAGGACTATCGTTAAACTGACCAGTGCAGGCAATCCATTGTCATGAGTGTCCTTCTATAGGTACACCTTAGAAGAAAAAAGAATGGGTACTATTTTGCCTTGGCTAAGTAATATTTGTCATGCTTTGGGCAAAACTGGAAATGGGGAATTGTTCATATCTTTAGCTTTTGCTTGGCTTCAAAAATACATCAATAATAAAATGTGCAGGTATCTAGCTACAAAGGGGAATATTAATTAGAACCAGAGTAAAGAGAGTTAACTTAAAAAAAAACATTTCAATATTCTTAAATCCCTTGGTCCCCATGTAGCGCAGGGGGGTCAGTCACACTAAACAATTATAGTGTTTTATGTCAACTTCAGAGGCAATGGTTCTATCTTATGGAATCCTGTGATTTGCAATTCAAGAAGGGTATTTAGACTTCTCGGTCAGAGCAATCTAGTGGCTCAGATTATAAACCTTGGGATTCCATAAGAGGTAACTATGGGAGTTACAGTGGAAAATAGCACTATAATTGTGTAGTATGAATGGGCTCACCAATTGAATTACACAGCAAACCAGTACTATACTTACCATCAGTTAATTTACATTTTATTCAAGCTTGTTTAACTTTCACTGTAATCAGTATCGCACGGCAAGGTTTTCTAAGAAGAAAAAAATAAGAAACACAAGTTTGGCAAAAAGTGGTGCTTTGTCCTCTACACAGCAAAAAAGAATAGTGAGACATTCAAACATAATTTACTACCTTGCATTTAATAAAAAATTTATCTCCTTGGAACTAACTGTCCCTTCTCCAAAAAAAAACTGTCTTTGTCTTTCCTCTTTTCTTTTGGTTTGTTATCAATCAGGCAGAAGTGTTAAAATATTTGCTTGTCAGTAGAACAAAGGAAAAAACTTGTTGTCCAAAATTATGTTTAACCTGCAAGCCCTTATCCTTCTGTTGAGCTCCTTCAACTACTGGTCTGCAAACTATAGTTGACTGATATGCTGTGAGTAAAGCATGGAGACATCTATGTCCCCTCTGAGTTACTATGGTTTCTTAAAAAGTCTACTGCAGTCTAAAAATAATAAGGGAGATACCCTGATTTCTGCCACAAATACCCAAATGCATTGAAATACATCTAAGCATCGCAGCCTTCCTGAGTTAATCCTATCTCTCACAGAAGATGTTATCTCACTCTATATTTGCATGTCTTCCTAAGATTTCTTTAAATAGGTTAAAAACTATCATGATAGAAATCTAAGAACTTCAATTAGTACATTACTATCAAAGAATCTCAAGACAGCAATAGTAGATCATGTCTAGCTTTGAGCTGTGTTCTCATATCCAAGATGTTCTGGGAAACCTGGCTTGGAGTTTGCCTGTCTCCTATTATCTTGGGTGAGACAACATGTTGTAGGATTATCTGTTCTCATAGCTTGTGTTTCCTAAAGCACCTCCAGCCAAAACAAAAAATCATTCTCAACATTTTGCAGTCCTATGGAAATAATTCTGTCAATATGCCTGGTATTGTGAGCCAACACTAAAAGCTTTCAAGTTATGCAGAGCTTGTGTTCAATTTCTATTTTTGTTGCTGTTAAGTGTCTTCAAGCTGACTCCATGTAAATAAATGAAAAATCTAACTATGAATCTAAATAATTATTCCACCAATTTGAAAAACTATATTAATTCTTGTTCTTTACATTTATATGCTGCCATTTTCCCAAACATTTGAAGTGATTTGCAGTTTAAAATAATGGTTTTTAGAGTTTATATGTAGGAAGAGGGGGGAAAGAAAAGCACTGACATACATGCCTTCATAATATCACAAAATAAACCTCATTAATAACCACTAAAAAGTTCACTACTGGGCAGAGGTAGAGTCTCAGGTCCTGGATCAGAAACAGGCCACCTCTTGGAAGTCTAGTGCAGCCCTCAGTTTCCCCAGATGGCCATCCCTTTCCCCAAGATACCACAGTTTGTTTGGCATTATTCTTTTCCTGCCTTTCCATGATACTTTAACAAATATTTACTTTATTTTTGTTGTTGTAAAGGCTCCTGAGAAATAGCTGGCAGAACTCTTTCCATGTAATAGAACATTTTATTTGAAAGGCCAAGTGAAAAGCAGTTGAAAATACACACTATTAAGAATCTGGAGCTGTAAATATTGAGAAATCCTGGCTAGGCTAGTTCCTTGCCCCTTTGTGACATTCCTGACTGCAAAAAAGGGGTTTTATTTGGATGGGTCTTATATTTTATTCTTTAATTGTGGTGTTCTTAAACTTTATGCTTTTATGCTGTTTATACTTTCATCAGACATTTTACATATTAATACAATTTTATTGTAAGCCACACCTTCACTCCTATTCATAGGGGAAAACAGCATATAGATTGGTTAATTCTGAGTAACTCATATCTATAACTAATTAGCATAATAGCATATCAAATGAAAAAAGGTCTGTGCATGGACATTTCTCCAGGGTAGCATTACACAAAATGGAACTAAAGGCACTATAGTCAATATCACAGCCATTTCCATCCCTTCATTTCAATACAAAGATTTCAGTATCATATTGAAGTCTAGTCTATTTCATTTTTATCCATAATCTATCAAGCATGAATGGGGGCACTTTTGTTAATAAGAAGTGAAGGAGATCTTAATAAACGCATTATTTAGTGAAGAATTTTAATTTATTTTATATCAGCTATTTTAAAGTCTATTTTAGCAATGTATTTCTAACGTTTACATGCCATTAACTACCAAAATCCTGCTAGAAACCCATTCAGGCACAGAAACCCACTTGGTGACCTTGGGCAAGTCACACACTCTCAGCTTCAGAGGAAAGCAAGGGAAACCCCTCTCTTTGGGGTCACTATGCTTATTAGCACATAACTGTACAATGATGAAGTCTGTTTACCAATAATCAGAACTGCTATATTTGAAAATGTTAGTGATATTCAGTATCCATCTTCCAATGCCCCAAGTAGGTATAGAGCTGTATAAGAAATTCTGAATCTGCCCAGAGGCAGAAGAAAGGCCTTCCCTCCATTCCAACTGCCACTGCCATGGTCTCAGAGGGAGAGAATAAGAGGCAGTTTCTTCTGACTTAATCCCCTCCCATATAGCCATCCCCTTTTCTGGAGTGTCCTGTCTTTAGATGGTAAGCCTGAGGGCAGGGAACTGTCTAACTGCCCATTTGCAAGCCAATCAGAGTATTTCTGAAGAGCAGGGTATAAATAAAATATACCCATGTGGCCAGGAGCCCCCATCCAACATCACCACCTGTGACAAGGGCCTTCTAAGCAGCCACATCAGCAGAAGCACATATGGCATTGCACAGGGCTATACGTCTGCACTGAATTTTCTAGGAACTTTGCAGCAAAGAGCCAGTCTTTTTAGACCGGGTTAAGGACCCTTTGGGCTGGGATCAGGCCAGATTCACTGGTTCTACTTCTGGTCTGCCTGATCCCAGCCCAGGGCCTTTTTGCCCTTGCATACAGGCCCATAATTTGATTGGGAAATAGAGGGATTCTACTTTAGTCAGTCCTACTGTAGGCTGGACCTGCAACAGGCAAAGTAAGCTGCAACTGCCTCCAGAATCCCTTGCTGATCATACATGAACAGGAAGACGAAGAGAAAAGGGGAGAGCAGACAAGCCTATCTCACCAACTCCCTCCAGCATGTTATAAAAATATATAGGCTCAGCCATAAAGATAGATATCATAAGTGGTGAAAGAAAAAGTCACCTTCGGATACACTATGCAAGAAGTCACCAGTCACCTTCAACATTCCATGTTCTCATCCCCTCCCAATACAATACATAAAACAATATTTTAACTGGTTTCCTATAATAAACATTTATACATACAATAGTACACAACATGACAGCCAGTATGGTGTAGTAGTATGAGCAACTATTACACTGGAACTCAGGGTTCGATCCCCCCTCCCTATGGAAACCCACTGGGTGACCTTGATGAGTCACATACTCTCCCAGAATACTCCGTGATAGGGTCCCTTTAGGGTTGCCATAAGTCAGAAATGACTTGAAAAAGAACATTACACACATATTATTTTTTTATCATTATAAGTGCATTTGCAGCAGGAAACTATGGACCCTCAGAGTTTGAGAAAAATGGATTTATTTTTATTTGCAAAGTTTTGGCCGGACTCAGCACAGAAATCACTTTCTAAGGAGTTGAGCACAAGATTTCTCTTTCTGAAGCTTTTTATACATTGTCACACAAAGACAGGAAGCTGTTTCTCTCCTATTCTCCCTCTCCCTCACAAACATGTTTACATTTTAAGAAACGGAAGGAAGTTATGGCTTTGAAAAGAACAGGAAGCATCAGAGTACATTGTTCCAAGTGCAAAAACTCTGACCCAAGTTAATCAGAGATTATTATTGTTGTTGTTGTTGTTGTTGTTGTGGAGTTGGAGGCATTCATGGCCGGCATCCATAGTTTTTTGTGGGGTGTTTGGGCTATGTGGCCATATTCTAGAAACTCTTCTAGAATATGGCCACACAGCCTGAAAACCCCACAAAAAAACCAATGATTATTATTGTTTTGGGGCTCGTGTGGTTCTCTAGTCTGACCCTGAATAGCAGTCATAAACAGTCATTTTAAAATGTAATTTTTAGCTATAAGCAATTGGCTTCTTCAATTAAGAGTCATCAGTTGAAAAACCTTTTCAAAGCTGGGTAAGAAACTTGAGACTTGGACAGAACTCTGCTTTTATACTTGCCACTCTATTTTTGGTCAAAGTATTGGAGCATGTGGCCGTCTTCCAAGCTTGAGAATTTTTCAGATTAAATAGTATGCAAAGGGATCTTGTAGCATCTTTGAGACTTAGTGAAAGAAGTTGTAGCAGAAGCTTTTGCAGGCTTGGCCTATTTCCTGAGATGCATGTAGTGAACTGGGGCCTAGTAAGAACCTTTATAATCAGACTGTATGAGTAGCTATAGAAATTCAAAACTTGTGAGTGTGTTGCTGAGGTGACAAGTTCAGTTTTAACTATGGTCATTGAGGGACAAAGGTGGGAGGGAAGATGTTGCCTAAAGCTGGGATGGGTGGATAACCATATGAAAAGGGGAGGGAGCTTTGGAATGTGGTATGGGAACAGAAGAGACCTGATTAACCCAGCCAAGAGCATCCTAGAATCATAGAGTTGGAGGAGACCTCAAGAGCCATCCAGTTCAATCTCTTGCCATGCCTGAATACAAAAGCACTCCTAACAGATGGCCAGCCAAACTCTATTAAAAAAACCTCCACAAAAAGAGATTCCACCACTCTCAGAGGCAGCATATTCCACTGCTGAACAGCTCTTGCCATCAGAAAGTTCATCCTAACGTTTAGGTGGAATCGCTTCTCCTATTTCTGTTTTCTTTTTATTTAGGAGTAGGCCTATCTTTGCACTTTCTTCCTTGATCTTTCTTAATAATTGTTTTAGGTCTTTGAGGTTTTCTGTTAATATGGTGTCATCTGCGTATTTTAAATTGTTGATACTCCTTCCTCCTATTTTAATTTCTTCTGTGTCCAAGCTTGCTTTTCTTACAATATATTCTGCATATAAGTTGAATAGATAGGGCGATAAGATGCAGCTTTGTCTGACCCCTTGCCAACTGGGAACCATTCTGTTTCTCCATGTTGTTCTGACAATAGCCTCTTATCCTGAGTAAATATTCCGCATCAGGACTACCAGATATGTTGGCACTTCCATGTCTTTCAGGGCGTTCCATATGGCCTTTTGTATTCTGCAGGATCCAGGATTTTGATTTTTTGTTGTTGTTTGTATTGTTCTGTTTCCATAATTACTGTGGCACTGTTTTTGTCTGCTGGGAGAATGATGATTTCTGGGTCTGAATCACACAGAGACAGATACCTGCACAAGAACTCCAACCATTAGAAAAAGAAGCACAATAAAAACAATGGTGGACCAGGCAAAAAGGATCTGTGAACCACACTTCCTGGAAGATGAATTGAAGCACCTAGACCAGGCTCTACGGGCTAATGGTTATTCCAGCTCACACATCAAAAGGGCTGCCAGACCCAGAAAAACCCAGAGGAGTGAAAACAAACAACCACCCAAAGGGAAGGTATTTTTACCATATATCAAAGGAGTTACAGACAGAATAGGGAAACTGGTGAGAAAACACAACCTCCAAATGGTTTACAAACCGACCAAGAAAATCCAGCATATGTTGCGCTTAGCGAAGGACAGGAGAGACCCTCTCACAGCTGCAGGAATTTAGTGCATACCATGAAGCTGTGGACAAGTATACATAGGGACCACCAAACACAGTTTTCAAACACAAATCAAGGAACATGAGCGACACTGCAGACTGGCTCAGCCAGAAAATTCAGTAGCAGCAGAACATGTTATAAACCATCCTGGGCATAAAATACTGTTTGAAAACACTGAAATTCAGGAACATGTCAACAACTATCAGGTCAGAATGCACAGGGAAGCAAAGTTTGGCTACCAGTCCTGAAAAACACTGACCTAGCAAATGCAAATGAAAACTACCTAGGGTCAGGGGTTCTCCCAGTAAAAAATGGATCTCTAATTAAACAGACACAAATCCTCCTTGCATATCCTCCCACCCTGAGGCCTTGCCATTTGATAACAGAACAATATACTGATTAACATAGAAGTCACTCCTTGCCAACCCAGGGTCACACAGTGTGTGTGTGTGTGTGTGTGTGTGTGTGTCCCACTCACTTCCATGCCAGTATTCTCTGAAGATGCCCAACACATATGCAGGCGAAACTTCAGAAACAAACTCTTCTAGAACATGACCACTGTGGAGAGCTGACACATGGGCCAGCCAAACAACAACCAACAGAATGCAAGCTGGAGGCAGCCAATCAAATCGAAGGCTGGAGCTGATAAATGGTCTGTTGGTGACATTTGGAAGTCAGATAAGGTTTCAGAAAGTCCAGAGAGGGATAGTTGATGTGAGGGTTCCAGTGTGAGATAGGGACCGTTATAGTAAAAGTCCAGACACAAGGGACTTAGTCAAATAATAATAATAATAATAATAATAATAATAATAATAATAATAATAATAATAATAATATTTCCCATCTCTCCCTGCAGATCGAGGTGGGATTACAACAATCAAAACAATTACAAGATTAAAAATACAATGTCATATAAATAGGGTCTGGTAGGGGTAGAGTTCAGTAGGGACTCCCTACACACAGAGAATCCTGAGGGATACTTAGCCTTGGTGGCTGGTGTAGGTTTAGGAAAAGAACCTAAAGATAAGGACGATGTGAGGGTCCTGGATATAATTGCTGGAGAGGGCGTGGTGAAGTAAACTAAACCTGTAACTGAATGAATTAAGAAAATACAATTGTCCCTCCAGATTCGCGGCTCTGGGATTCCCATATTCAATTATTCACAAGCCCTAGCTGTGTGCACATGCACTCCTCCCGCCATTGTGCTGTCACTTGAACAAAAGAGTGGGGTGAGTGGGACTCATCATAACAGCCACATAGCCTGAAAAACCCACAAAAAACTATGGATGCCAGCCATTAAAGCATTTGACTTCACCAATTCTTATGAACATTGTGGAACACAGCATGAAAGGCTCTGTCTCACCTTTTAGTTTCTGCAACTTTAAATTATGCCTTAATGTACTACTGTAAATGTATTCAGCATAGTTTCTCTCATGAAAAGATATCCATGCCTTCTATTTTAGGCTGATTACTCTGTATCTTAGACATGTACTATTTTAGTTACAAGCTTTGAAGTTTACATTTTAGTAACCTACAATATCCCTCTTAGTACCTGTAGAACAAAACAGGCAACTTTGGTAAACTGACCTCTTTTCTCTTCTACCTATAAAACTCCACTGATTGCCTAGTAACCAACAAGCATAATAACAAAGCTTCAATTACAAATTTTCCCAAAGGAAACCACAAAATAATTGCAGATCTCACTATTTTCCAGTGAAAACACAAGATAGAAGCGATCAATAGCTAAATCTAGATAGGAGCAAAAGCAAAAAGCCTCTAATGTAGGCAACTTCTAACACTCTGGGGCCAATTTTCATGTAGCAACCCACTGTGGTGGGCCAAATAAGATGTGGAAATTGTTTAAAAATAAAAATAAATCTTTCTCGCTTCCAATATATTTAGGGACGCTCAAAAATGGCTACAAAATGGAGAATAACATTCTCTATGCCTGAAACTATTTTGCCATGTTTTCAGGCTTTTAAAAAAAATAACTGAGGTTTTAGCTGCCAACAGAACACAGAAACAAGGAGTTGAAGCTGTCAATTAAATACAATAAAAATGTAGCTCACCAAGAAAAAAATAACAATTGAACAAACAAAACAAAACAAATCTAAGACAGAAGCAGTGTTGGAATTTGGTTCTTGGAACTTGCAGTCAACAGTTTCAAGACACAAACTTGCTGTATAAGCTGCTTGAGTGGGGTTGTCTGACAAAGTCATTAGGTTATGTATTATCCTCGCTTTGGGATAATGGGTGCCTCTGACTGCATTTTATGTGTACTTCTCACACTTTGGTTCAGATCTTACGTCCTGGGGCAACAGCAAACAAGTTTCCTCTACCATATAAGTGCTCTTCAGATATTTGAAGACAGCTACTACATCTCATTTTGCTCTTCTTCAGGCTAAACATGCCAAACTCCCTTAGCCATCCTAGGCTTCAGTTTCTAGATGTTGTATATCTCTGTTATCCTCCTCTGGACATGTGTGAACTTGCTGACATAATTTTTAAATGGGAGTGCCCAAAATAGACACAGTATTCCAGGTAAGATCTGACAAAAGCATATTTTTATTTTTACTTTAAAGGTTCTCTGCCATTTACTCCGAGCACCAATCACCCTTCATAAAGAAAGAAGCACTGTACTCCAGAAAGACCCATCCAAAATTCTTGATAATTTAGTAATTACCCAGCCTTATATTCTGAAACCATTTCCACAAGGACTGAGGCTGTATTCCCACTTCAGTTTGACACTACTTTAACTGCCAGGACTCAAAGCTATGGAAATCAGGGAATTATGGTTTTGTGGGACATTTAGCCATTTCTTTTCAAGAGTTCTGGTGCACAGCAAACTACAATTTCCAGAATTCCATAGTACTGAGCCACGGCAAATAAAGTGGTGTCAACCTGGCTTATTTCTGGAGTTCGGATGCAGCCTCACTCAAAATTCTGTAATGAAGGGGCCTCCTTATCCACGGACTTGCCATCTGTAAATTTCAGCATCAGCAGATGGCAAGCCCCTGGTTGTCCCCAATGGTGACGTGGGCACAGCAGGACTTGAGGTACTGTGACTTTAGTATCTGCGGGAGAATCCAGAACAGATCCCCCACAGATCAGCATCTGTACAGCATCTGATATTCATTATGCAGTGGGCCCTCCCCATACACAGGGGATCCGTTCCGGACACCCCCTCCCCCGCGTATGGGGAAAAACATGTACGCTCAAACCCCATTTGTTTTAATGAGGGAGCGCTCCCACATGTAGTGTGATACGCACGCCATTATAGCTCCCACGGCTTAATCTTCCGCATAAAGTTAAAAGCCGTGTATGGTGCAGGCACGCTATGGTTTTATGGGATACTTCATTGTTCATTCTGAAATATGGACTGTGAATCACTATGGAAAAAGAAATGAAGAAATATTAGAAATGCATGAATAACCTTAGCTGTAAAGCCTTGATGTATTTCATTCATTCTGCCTTCTTCAAACTGGTTCCCTCCAGAAGCACTTGGCCAGAATTCCCATCTTAAATCAGAAAGCACAGCCAACTTTTGATGAATAACTGTATAGCAGTTATAATTTAGCAATAATAGAGACTGGAGTAATGTTAGCGATACCATAATGTCTCTAGCACTGTTAAAAACAGAGGTACAGTACAATGATAACTAGCAGCTGGAGACACCCATATGTACACTGGAAAGTAAGTTAGTGAAATCAGTGGGACCTACTTCTAGGTAAACATTCAGAAGACAACTTTCCGTGATTTGCACTTACTTGAAAGTAACTTCTACTGAATCCAGTGAGCCTTATTTCCAAAACTTAAAATTCCTGACTCAATTTCACATAATTACAGTGCGCCCGCATCTTACGCAGGTGCACTACAGGGCTTATGCTGAAAGCCATGCGACGGAACCGGCAATGAACGGATCCTCCGTGTAAGGCAAAGGTGCACTGTATTTTCCTCATAGCTGATGACACTCCTTCACCAGAGCACAAAAGTGGATCACAGTAATCACTTAGGAAGAATCTGTTATAAGATAATGAAAACTCCAAACGAGGAGTAAAGTCTTTGAAATGAGATGGGATGCTAACTACACATGTTTGTACAATACAGACACACATGCATGCTATTTTTTTGTAATATATTAAGTCTTAACAAGCAGTAAACAATAGTATGCTACTATGATTCTCTGTCAATCCATAAAAGCTTTGTTATCGTCTGATCAGGAAATAATGCCAAAACTGTGAGGGAAGGTTGCAATCAGATCTCCAGAGTCTAAATAACTCAACACAAATCAAGAAGTTTTTTCAGAGCATGTTTTGGGGCTTTATCACACGCAGCTTTTAAACCACGATTCCCCTTGGGAAAGAAGTGGCATCAGCAATGCTGATCGCTTCCCTTCCATAGCTGCCCTGTCCCCCAGCAGTCCCTTTTCATTCACAAGGGAAACCTGTGAATGAGCTGCCAATCATTCAATACCCAGGGTGCAAAAAGCCATTCCCAGGGTACTCATATTATTGGCAGTCGCATAGTGTCACTCTGTCCTCCTCAGACCCCACTATTTTTTACGGTTTTTCCTCCTCAGGTTTTCATGAAGTTCTGAAGCTCTGCAGCCTCTGAAGTTTTTTTTTTTAATTAAAACGTTAAATTGAGGCTGCAGAGCTTTGGTTTTGCATGAGAAAACTGGGAAAAACAATAAAGGCATGCTGGGAAGGGAGGGTGGAGTTAAGAGAGAGGACAGGAAGGGAGCGCCCAAGTTGCACAAAAGAAAACCAATGTGATGAAGGTTGCAATAAAAGCGCTACATTGCCATGTTAATTTTTTGCCGTGATTACAGCCAAAAGGGGCTTGTAGTGTGATAAAGCCCTTGGTTAGTTTGATTCCTCATCCCCCAAGCCCATGAACTGCAAAAAGGATTACTTTTTGCATGGTGGCTCTCAAGATACACCAGAACAGTAACAGGAAGATAAGGTGAACCAAAAGGGCTAAGAGCCATTAATAATAATAATAATAATAATAATAATAATAATACTTTTAAAATATTTTACCCGCCTCTCCCCAAAGCTCGAGGCATGGTACAACATAGATTAAAACACATAAAACCATTTAAAAACATTAAGTTTGTTATCATCTGGAAAAAGGTAAATAATCCCTTGCTAATGCAAATAATCCAATTATACAGACAAAGGTTTAGAGAAAAGCAATGGCATGACATTCACTCAGAGCTTTTATATCTATGGCAGAAACAAGCTTTGTAGATGATACAGCAAAGTTTTCCTAACAACGGTAATAGTAAAAGTCACACAGGCATCTTTACAAAAACAGGACACAAATTTATTATCAATATATAGTAACATAATGAATTCTATTAGCGGAAACATCTTGCTTCAGCATTAACCTCACAAAATACCTCATGGCTTTTTAAACAATGCACAGGATACATCTGGTTTCCCTGTTAGCATAAACAGAACAAACTTTCCCATGAGAACAGGATGCTAGGATTTGCAATAGTACAGAAAACATTTCCATTACATTCTTTTCAACAACAGGATGTTTTAACTTAGACCAGAAAGCAAAAAACAAAAAGGAATAAAGGCTACTTTAATTCAGCAAAGCTCTGCAAAATAAGAGTTTATATTTATGTGTGTGTGAATCATATTAACTTATTTCTTATTCAGCTTTTTCTAATTCTACTGTGCTATCAAGTTAAAACACAAAAATACAGGATACATTATAATCATCCAGAATAAAATTAAAATATCCCAATTTTAAAATCCATACTTTAAAAACAACTGAATAAGCCCGCCAGAAAAGATAAGTCTTTAATACTATTTTAAATTCAGGCAGCATCTCTTCTGGCAGGTTATTCCACAGTCCAGGGGTGGCTGATGAAAATGTCCTCCGGGTGATAGTAGCCACTCTAGCTCTGCCGTTGAAGGAAATGTCCCCCAAAAGGGCACAGGCCAGATTATAAGGGAACAAGCGATCTTATAGGTATTCTGAACACAAACCAGGAAGGCCTTTAAAGGTAACTGTTTAAATATTTGAAGGGATGTCATATTGAGGAGGGAGCAAGCTTGTTTTCTGCTGCTCCAGAGACTAGGACCCAGAGCAATGGATGCAAGCGGCAGGAAAAGAGATTCCACCTCAACATTAGGAGGAACTTCCTGACAGTAAGGGCTGTTCGACAGTGGAACACACTCCCTCGGAGTGTAGTGGAGTCTCCTTCCTTGGAGGTCTTCAAATGGAGGCTGGATGGCCATCTGTCGGGGATGCTTTGATTTGGATTTCCTGTATGGCAGGGGGTTGGACTGGATAGCCCTTGTGGTCTCTTCCAACTCTATGATTCTATGAACCAACACTTAGTACTTCCCCTAGGAACTAACTGGCTGCCAATAAAGTGATTTTAATATTGGTGCAATAGGCTCACTCCTAGCTGTACCAACAAGCAATCTATTAATTCTTAAAAAGACTCATAGAACCAGGACTCAAGGCTTCTGTTTGCTTCTCTAAGGTCCAAAGCACACTGCAGAAATAACCCAGTTTGAGACCGCTTGAACTGCCCTAGCTCAATGCTAGGGAATTCTTGGAACTGTAGTTTTGTGAGACAGTTGGCCTTCTGTCAAAGAGCTCTGGTGCCGCAATAAACTACAGTTCCCAGGATTCCCTAATACTCAGCCAGGGCAGTTAAAGCAGTCACAAACAGGATTGTTTCTGCAATGTGTTTTGGGCCATAGAAAGGAAATATGGAGGGGGTGAAAGTGCATAGCTACTATGGCTAAAGTGACAAAGACTTGTATCTCAAGATCCATGTACTGAGAATGAACTGCTGTTCTCGCTAAGCATACGAAAACTACATACTGGATTAGAAAAGAGGTGTATCTACCTCAGCCTTCTGGTTTCCACAATGACCAAACACTGATAGGACTCATTAAATGAAGAGCTGAAAATATAGCTACACAAACTGAGGACGCTGTCCCCCCTAAGAAAGAACGATGTCCCTTACAAGTTAAAATTTACCTCTGATCCTTACATTTCTAGCACTGCCAAGAAGGAGACATTAAAAAAAGACCTTCACACCTGGGAAGCTGATACTTGCTCTGTTCCCTTTCCTAAGGAAACTTAGCATGTCTCTTTTTCTCTGTAAAAGTATTTCTAAACGCCCAACTGAATTTTTTAGTTATTATACAATGCCAGCCGTTTGGGGACTGAAGGGAAATCTTACGGCAAAATTCTTCATTGAGGGGAGGCAATGCTCTTATTTTTTCTACCCACCAACTAATGAAACCTGTAACATACAGTGACATGTTTTAAGAAATGTTTACAATAGATTTACTCACTGTGGGCACATTATCCTTGCTGGGAATCACCTCCAACTTCACCACATCCTTACTGTGTTACCCTCCTGGCTTCTGCCCAGTTGCTCCCTGGTGCCTTTCCTTCGGCGTAGCTTTTGCAAAACCTCCTCCTTTACCTGCCTGCAAGAAGAGAAAAACAAAAGGCCCGTGAGGTTTGGCTTCTCCTTCTTCTCCAGAGGAAAAAGCACAAAAACGGCTGGATGGGCAGAAAGGAGGAGTCTCTGCCAGAACCAGGAATCCTGAGAATGAGATGAAGGGAGGAGGAAATGCCAGAAGGAAGGAAAACACAAGACTGAAAGCGGTGGGAATGCATCCCTTTCCCTTCTTTCCCAGGGTCCATTTTTCATGCATTCCAAGCCCAGGCCAGGCTCAGGTTGCAATCCTGCAGAAGAAGGCTGTCAGGGAGGAGGGGGAGGAGGAGGAGGAGATAGCAAAAACAAAGGACACCCAAACCTTCACATTCCCTCAGATGCAAAAAAGAAAAATGGATACTCCTTCCTGCTCAGTATGTTAGCCAAAAAACTGAACAAGAAGCCAGAGGATTTTAAACAGGAACAAAACTTGATTTGGTTTTGCAAACTCAAGGCAAGCTTGACCAGACAAGAGAGAAAGCTCAGATTGGTCTGGCCCCCAAAGAGCTCTTCACTTCTTGGAGACTTATGGCAAACCCATTGAAACCTCTTACAGGACACACTCTACAGACATCTGCCATTAAAGGGTAATTCTTATCCATTACAAGTAACTCAATATATATAGTTACAAAAGACTGATGGAACACTCACAGCAGATTGCATTCAATTAAAAACCCTATGGCTCCCATCTGCCTTTGGACCTAGTGAAAAGGAATTAGCTAAAAGAGAGTCTATGGTCAGCTCAAGTCTACCTTCCCTCTGCCTCTGGACATCAGACAAAAGGCATCCCCAGGCTATATGTAAAACTAGCCTTGAATTATAACAGTTCAATAGTGAAGAATCACTCTTCGATGTTTAACAAAGCATATAAGAGTGATTCTGTGGGCCCACAACAAACTCCAACTCCCAGAATTCCACATTAAAAAGCCAGGCAAAGACTTAAAAGCGGTGCCAAAGCGGGTTATGTCTCCAGTGTGGATGCAGCCATGGAACCACTCCTCTCTCTTAAGAAAACGATTATCAACCCATGCTTCCTTCTTTCCTTCCGCCAAAGCTCAACATGGAGGACCTTTTGGAAATCCCTCCTCCTCGGTCCCTTCTCGGAGCGGCCCTCGGTTGCTCTGCTTCCCGGCCTCGGTTCACATGGAGCCGCCCTCCCCGGCTGAAGAGGAAGAAGGGAGGGAAGGCTCCCTGGAGGCGGCCAAAGAGCAGCCAAGCAGCTTGACTCGGCCGCCGCCTGGGCTCTCTTTCTGTCTCGCATCCTCGCCTGGGCAACGCTTCCCTTCAGCGCCCCCTGCCGACCACTTGCCTCATTGCAAGGGAAAAACGGGGCTCTCGGCGTCGGCAAGAACATGCTGCTCCTCCTCCTCCTCCTCGGATGAGTAAGAGGGAAGCAGAGAGGAGGAACACAATATTATTATTAATATTATTATATACATATATATTCACATATATGCACACACAAATATATAGTTACACATGCACATATATATACATATATATACACACATATACATATATGTATATATATACACACACACATATGAAACAGGACAATTTAAAATCCAGGAAACACTTGTGAACTTATAGTCAAGTATATACGGTACATATATATACACACACACACACACACACATATATACACACATACATAGATACACACACACATATATGCACACATAGACATATATATACACACACACATATACACATACATATATAAGCACACACATATATACATATACATATATACACACATACAGTGGTACCCCGGGATACGAAATGACCGCGTTACGAAATTTCCGGGATACGAAAAAATTAGATAGGAAAAAACTGTTCTGGGTTACGTTTTTTTTTTTGGCTTACGAAAAAATTTTTGGTGCTTTTCGGCGCTTTTTCGCACGAAAAGCGGCTTTCCAGCGCTAGCGGCTATGGCTTTTTCGGGTTGCGAAATCTTTCGGGTTACGAACGGCGCCGCGGAACGAATTAAATTCGTAACCCGGGGTACCACTGTACTGTATATATGCACGCACACATACACATATATACAGTATACACATATACACAGAGACAAAAATATACATACACACACACACATATATATACATACATATATATGTTAGCGCTGGAGAAAAACAGTCCACATGCAGAAGACTGCCAGCCCAGAAGACAAACACCACTGCCAAGTCTGGAAGTCGTTTGAGGTTCTTTTAATTTTAGTTGCAGCAAAATATTTACAATCACGATATAGCAATATTTACACAAACTACCATAATGCTCTGCCATCAACTGACATCCACACCACCACAGTGTGTACTGGAGCATTCGTCCTCATATATAAACAAACACAGCTAGAATTTTGATCCAACCCCCTGCTAGTGTTTCATCAGCTTCTTGTCATGTTGTCACAGTGACAGTGCAGTTTGGAACTGCTATGACTCATCGCCATCTATGCTAATGTTGCATCAGCTTTCTCTGAGTCAGCATTTCCTCTTTAACCCATGCATACACCCAAGACATTTCATACAGCCTGGGGCAAATACACACACACATATATAGATACATACATATATATACCCATACACATGCTGTATATATACAGTCCGCCCCTCCCTATACGTAGGGAATGCGTTCCAGACTCCCTGCGCATGGGGAAAAGAGCATATGCTCAAGCCCCATAGGAAATAATTAGGTGTGTGCACACAGTGGCGCACAGGGTGCATGGCGTGGTACGCACCTCATTACTTCTAATGGGGCTTGCCTTCCATGTAAGCTCAAAGCCGTCTGGAAGGCAAACCCGCCTATGAGGAGGGCTGGCTGTACACACACACACACACACACACATATAGATATATATACACACACACAAACACACATATATACATACATACACACATATGTGCACACACACATATAAGCACACATACATATAATATGAGCATATATGCACACAGGCACACACACTTGTTCCTCCACATTTGTGGATTTGACTTTTGCAGATTTGATTATCACAGATTTTATTAATATGTTCTCTCTAAGAATATCCGGGTTCTCCAGCGCAACTCTGTGGTCAACTTTAACCAAAAGTCGCACTGAAGGACGTGGAGTTACCTAGAGCAAACACTCCACTAGGTATTTGTAGCTCCTCCAGCGCTATTCTATGGTCAATGTCTGTGGGAGAGAGGTGTTTTCTCAGGTAAAAAACATGTTTTTGTTATTTGCGCTTTTTCCACATTCACAGGAGTCCTGTGCCCCAGTGAATGTGGAGGGACGAGTATACATATATATATGTGTGTGTGTGTTTATCTTCTGCTTTCCTCCTGGTATAGGGACTCAAGGCGCCTAACAAAATTTAAAACAGTCCAAGTTAAAAACAATACAAAGTATTAAAAATACAATGTTTAAAAAAACAAACTAACTAAAAAAGAGAGAAAGAAAATGATCTTCAAGTTGTTGTTGTTATTATAGTTACTGTATTTACATCCCACCCTCCTCCCAAGACTGGGACTCAGGGCGGCTTACAACATTAAAAACAATACAATTAAAAACACACAAAAATAGAATTAAATTACTACAATAATTAAAACAAATCACCTATTAAAATATCCAATACTTTACAAAGATAAAAATGTTTAAAACACATTAAAACAGTATAGCACCCCAGCCCATTCTTTAAAAGCTTTCTGTTTTGAAAGCCTGTCTGAAGAGGAGGCCATCAAGGCAGGGCCATTTTGATCTCCCTGGGCAAGGAGTTCCAAAGTCTAGGGGCATCCATAAAAAAGGCTCTTTCTCTCTCTCTCTCTCTCTCTCTCTCTATCTATCCCACATAGCTATGTTTTTAATTGTAATGCTCTTTCAATATTATCAAGCCACTGAGTCCCAGTTCTGGGAAAAGACCACGATACTACTACTACTACTAACAATAATAGCACTATTAGTCTGGAAAATCAATATACCAAGGTATCTAGAATCGTGGAGTTTGACAGCGCATGGATTAAAAATAAAAATGATTTCTTAATATTAAATTGCTACTTGTCAAAGAAGCTTTAGGCTGAGACGAGCCGCAAATGCTTCTGTCTAACCAAGAGAAAGTAGGTGCCAGTTATGAAGTTCCATTATGCTTGATTCTATTCCTGTGAGAAACAGATGACTGAGATGTGTGTCTGTGCATGGAATATTTCGAATAGATTTAGATTTCTATAACGGGAACCCTTGTCTACTTGACTGATGACATCACATGAGTTCTGTTTTTTCCATAAATTCTTTATTGACATATGTAATGTGTGTAGGCAAACATCCGTTGGATTCCAAAATTAGTGACCAGCACTATAGTTTGCTTTAGGTATATAAGAATCAAGGGTCTGTTATTTCTTTGCTCAGACCAGATTTGAGTACAGTCGGCCCTTGCTATCGGCAGGGGATCCGTTCCAGACCCCCTACCCATGGATACAAAATCCGTGGATGCTCAAGTCCCATTGTCCCTAATGGTGGTGCAGCCATGTGGCTGCACCACCATTAGGGACAACTGCAGTGAAGGCCTCCCTCCCTCTTCTTCCGAGGCTTCTGCCCCAGGCCTGGCTTTGGGAGCAGTTCGGAGCCAGAGGCTGGAGCTCCGTTGGCCGGAGGCAATTGGGTCTTGGATCTCAGAGCCCTGCCCCCCCAGGCCCAACGCTTAGGATTGAACCTCGAGGATTGACCATGTCCCCAGCTCCCTCTTGGCCAACGGGGCTCCAGCCTCCACCTCCAAACTGCCTCTGAAGCCAAGCACAGGGCAGGTGCCTTGGAGGGGGAGTGAGGAAGAGGGTAGGAGGGAGGACTTCAGTACTCAATGGTGGTTCAGCTGCATGCACACGCTGCCACTGAGTAGAACGCAGGCTTGCTGTCCGTGCTCAAACCCATGGATGAGAAGTCCGCGGATACTGAGGCCCCACTGTACAAGACTCCAGTATTAGGAACAGGTTTATTTTGGTTTGCAAACAAAGAAATGGATGGATACGTGGATGACACTTTCACCATTTGGAGCCATGGAGAAGAAGATCTGGCTGTGTTTCTGAACCATCTTAACACCATCCACCCAAACATCCAATTCACTATGGAAAAAGGAAAGGAAGGAACACTGCCATTCTTGGATGTCCTAGTTATCCACAAACCGAACCAACGTTTGGGTCACACAATATACGGAAAACCCACAGATACTGACAGATACCTGCACAAGAACTCCAACCATCACCCAGGACAAAAAAGAAGCACAATCAAAACACTAGTAGACCGGGCAAAACACATCTGCGAACCCCATTTCTTGGAAGATGAACTGAAGCACCTGGACCGGGCTCTACAGGCTAATGGTTATTCCAGCTCAGACATCAGAAGGGCTGCCAGGCCCAAGAAAACCCAGAGAAGTGAAGACAAGCAGCCACCCAAAGGGAAGGTATTTTTACCATACATCAAAGGAGTGACAGACAGAATAGACAAAGTGATGAGGAAGCATAACCTGCAAATGGTTTACAAACCGACGAAGAAAATCCAGCAAATGCTTCGCTCAGCCAAGGACCAGAGAGACCCTCTCACAGCTGCAGGAGTTTACCGTATACCATGAAGCTGCGGACATGTCTACATAGGGACCACCAAACGCAGCATGCAAACAAGAATCAAGGAACACAAGAGACATTGCAGACTGGGCCAGCCAGGAAAATCAGCAGTAACAGAACATGCCACAAACCATCCTGGGCATAAAATACTGTTTGAAAACACTGAAATTCTGGACCATGCCAACCACTACCATGTCAGGATGCATAAGGAAGCCACTGAAATTCCCAAACACCTGGACAATTTCAACAGAAAAGAGGAATCCCTTAAAGTAAACAAGGTTTGGCTACCAATCCTGAAAGATAGCAAGATAAAGACTCAGCAAATGCAAATGAGAAATCTTCCAGCAGACAGTGAGCACTATCAAGCAGACACTAATCCTCTTTTGCAGACCCTCCCACCCTGAGGCCTGCCATTAGCAACAAAACAATATACATGCACATCACTCCTGCCTTTCCAGGTCACACAATATATATACTGAAGTCCTTTCCAGGCAAACATTCTCTGAAGATGCCAGACACAGATGCTGGCAAAACATCAAGAAGAAACTCTTCTAGAACATGGCCACATAGCCCAAAAAACTCACAAAAAACTAAAGAAATGTCTGTTTTTAATTTCTGACTCTTGCCCAGACATCGGTTATTTCACTGCACAGGAAGGGATAATTCCCTTTTCTAGGCTGCAACAGAGTCACAAAACTGAAAGGGACCCCAAGAGCTATCTAATCCAACCCCCTGCCATGCAATATCCAGTACAGTTGCCCCTCCGTATCCACCGATTTTTTCAATCTGCAGATTCAAACATCCACGGCTTGAAAATATTTTAAATATATATAAATTCCAATAAGCAAACCTTGAAACAATGGCCATCTAGTCCATGGTCTGGAAGCCATGCCTTATGACAAGCAACTTACAACAATATTGGAAACTGGGTATGTTTAGCCTGGAGAAGAGAAAGTTAAGGGGTGTTATGATAGCCCTGTTTAAATATTTGAAGGATTGTCATATTGAGGAGAGAGCAAGCTTGTTTGGTGCTGCTCCAGAGACTAGGGCATGAAGCAATGGGTGCAAACTACAGGAAAAGAAATTCCACCTCAAAATTAGGAAGAACCTCCTGACAGTAAGAGCTGTTTGACCATGGAAAACACTTCTTAGCAGTATGGTGCTCCTAAAACACCTACCTTTTGGCAGAAACAGACTGTGACATTCATCTGCTTCCCTTTAAAATGCTTTAAGAGATGGTGAGAGTGGGGTGAAGCTCAGTGGGAGGAAAATGAAGAGCCCTTGGAGTGTTTTTAAATTAAAATTTCAAATATCAAGTTTTTCCATTTAAAAAAATAACTTTTTGATGGTTTAAATTTTAAAATTTTCTTTAAAACACCAAACCAAATCTTTTAAGATTTTAACCAAATCTTCACTATGCATATTTAAATACATTTAGGTTGTGTGTAGGTTATTCCAATTTGAAGGTATAATTTTAATTTTGCCAGTTGTTTATGTCACAACTATTAACATTACATTCCGTGGTATATGGGAATTATAATTAATGAGTAACATTAGTGCAAAAAAGCATTACTAAGGATTCTGTGTGGTGTGAAATGGGAGGAAGTCAACAACGGGGGTGACACTAAGGTAAACCTATCATGGGGGTTTCTTGGCAAGATTTGTTCAGAGCAGGTTTGTGATTGCCTTCCCTTGAGGCTGAGAGCATGTGACTTGCCCAGTGAGGTTCACAACTGAGCTGAGAATTGGACCCTCGTCTCTAGAGTCATAGTCCAATATTCAAACCATTACGCAGGGACGTAGCCAAGGAGGGGGGTTCTGGGGGTCCGGACCCCCCCCCCCCCCTTTAAAAAAAGGAATGGTGTGTGCTGCTGCCCCGCCGCACTCAAGCCCCATTATAATGATGACACTTAGTCTGGACCCCCCCCCCTTCCTAAAATCCTAGCTACATCCCTGCATTACGCCATGCTGGCTCTCCTTTAGGGAATCAGAGATAAAGGAGACCTCAAGGGCCATCCAAGTCCAACCTCATTCTGCCATGCAGGAACTCATAATCAAAGCATCCCCGACAGATGGCCTTCCAGCCTCTGTTTAAAAACCTCCAAAGGAGACTCCACCACACTCCATCATATTCCGCAGTCCACTATCAATAACAAGTACATTTCTAAACTGTTTATCAGTGCACTTAAGCACTCCCTAAGCGGTTTATAATGTGTAAGCTAATTACGGCCAACAAGCTGGGTACTCACTTTAGCAACCTATAGAAGGATGCAATGCTGAGTTGACCCTGGAGCCCTGCCTGGGATCAAACTCACAATCTTGTAGCTGTGAATAGCTGCAGTACCAGCATTTAACCATGCTTCTTCCATCAAGCTCAAAATGGAGGAGTTTTTAACTACTACGCCATCAGGGCTCCAAGAGCTCTTACTGTCTGGATGGAAGTTCTTCCTAATATTGAGGATGGAATCTGTTTTCCTGTAGTTGGAATCCATTGCTTCAAATTCTATTCTCTAGGGCTGCAGAAAACAAACTTGCTCCATCTTCAGTATTTAACAGGGCTATTATATCTTTCTCTTCTCCATACATACAGACCTCCTTAAGTCTCTTCTTATAGGGCACGATTTCCAGACCTTCTACCATTTTACTCACTCTTCTCTGGACACAATCCAGCTTCTCAACATCAGAGTCACACTTCAATCCTACCTAGTCTTCCCAGAGAATAAAAGCAAAGATGGCATGTGCTCCCCTTGAAAGACAAATACAGACTGCATCTACACTGCAGAATTAATGCACTTTGACATCACTTTAACTGCTATGGCTCCATGCCATAGAATCCTGGAATTTGTATTTTGTTGTGGCACCAGAGTTCTCTGACAGAGAAGGTTAAATTACTAGACTATAAATCGCAGGATTCTATAACATTGAGCCATGGCAATTTGAAATAAAACTGCAGTATTTCTGCAATACAGATGCAGTCAAATTTATTATGTCCTGTGTCAAGATGAGGAGGAGGAGGAGGAGGAGGGGTCATTATAGCATTATAAAAAGAACAAAGACCCTTAGGGCATTTTAAAAACTTACAGTAATACATTAGTCTTGACAAAGGCAAGGAGTTATTTTTTGGGACACAGAAGCAATGCAAAACACTTGTGGTAATTACAAAGTCTTAAGATTTATTATGCATTGAATAAGTTACACAGAATAATATGCATATATCATACCAAGTGAACACCTGTTTAGCAGCTGGCAGCACCAAAGCAATATAGCCACCAAGGGACATACCACCACAGACCTGAAGGTCCGTGCTGAAGCTCCAACCTTGTATCCATATTTTAAGTGTTTTTATAGGTTTTGTCTTCTTCATAATGACGCAGCAATTGCCTGCACCTTGGATGGACGATGTGAGTGAGATCACACCACTCCAGCACCATCAAACAGGTGGTTATATCCACAGGTGCCAGCCATGGGCCTGCCACTACTCCGTTAATCCAGCTGCTATCTCTGTACAAGCCTTTAAGGTTCCTCCCTAAGCTGTTCCAGCTGCATGTTATCTTTTAGATAAGTTTAGGTTGGTGAACATACAAGATACATGATTCAGCAAAAACAAACTCTTGCTCAGAGAAGTGAAAAAGCCCCCATTCTGGCGGCATTTAGGAACAACCTCCTCAATACAATGCATCTTCCAGTGGTTGCCCATTGTTAACTTAAGCATTTGTAGACTGTGACACACATGGTGCACGGCCTCAGACAGCAGATTATTAAACACACGCGTGGGTGGGGTTGAGTAATATTAGTGATAAGGCAAACTGGGAAGAATGGGGACATACGAATGGAGAATCAAAGTCGCCAATCTAGATGCACCTCATGGCCCTGTGTTGTACCTTCTTGACTGGGAAACAGAAAATGGAATGTAGTAAAAGACTGATAATGCAATGCCTAACAGAAAGAATGTAGATAAGGGAAACCAACATTTATTTATTGGATGTATATTCTGATTTTCTCCAAATAATGGGACTGGTTTTTAAAAAAACATGTACAGTTGGCCTTTTGTATCAGCAGGGGGTTGGTTCCTGCCCAACCCCCTAGATACAAAATATCATGGGATGCCAAACCCATATAAGTCTATGAGTGACAACATACAGTGGTGTCACTGGGAGGGGGGACAGTTCAGAAGAGTAGTTACACCCAGTTGGGGGGGCACCCCAATGCCATTGCCTCATTCTCCTCATGGGAACAGTATCATGAGGAAAACGACGCAGTGGCAGCACCCCCCCACCTCGGTGCTGTTGTTTTGGTGGGGTGCGTGGCAACAAGGGAGCATGCTCAGCCCCTGCTGCATGCTGCTGTACACGTGAGTAGAGTGGTGCACAGCAGGGAAGGTGGCTGGGTATGCTCCCTCCCAGCCACGTACTGCTCTACATGTAAGTAGAGTGGCACATGGCAAGGAGGGAAGCTGGGCATGCTCCCTCGTCACACAGTGCTCTACATGTGAGTAGAATAGAGTACTGCAGGGAGAAAGCATATCCAGCCCCTCTCACTGCTGCACTTGACCCTCGTCTTCAAAGATGTTCTCCACCCTTACATAGGCCCTAACTGTATTGCTTCATGATAGATTTGCCTTAGTCAGAAATGACATGGAGACACACAACAGCAACATTGTCTTTATTTATTTATTTATTTCATTTCATTTCTATGCCACCTTTCTCCCAGTCGTCTCAGAAATCAACACACTTTAAAAACATGTTACAATAAAACAATTGAGAATGGATCAGATAAAAACAGTATACGTAAAATTACAAACATTAAAAACACAATAAAGCCACAATAAATCCATGACACCCTCCCCATATACAAACACTCCATATAAAAGCCAACCCATGATTACACATTAAAAGCCTGCCTGATGCTGTGTCTTACACAACACAAACTCTCTCAGTAGCATCCTGCTTGCTGTAATGCCTTCATTTATTCCCCAGGGCCTTCTTAGATCTATGGGGCCCAGTCCTAAATGGCTTTCCCAGAGCCCTGGGTCTACTCCCCAGAGCCAAGAGTCTCCATTGATGCCAATGGAAAGATCCTCCCTTCTCCAAATTTATCGACATGTAGGGAGTAGCTACCAGGAATTAAGCCTATCCTCTTTGCCCATCTATTTACTAGATTGTTTAAAGGATTGATGTAATGCCCTTCAGCAATCAATCAATCAGGCTCCTAGAGATGCAGAGAAATAGTTAATTGGATAGTTCCCTGCCTTAATGCTGTGTTTCCCCCTCCCTCACCTGCCTTTCATGATAATTAAATGAAAAATCTTGCATGGAAAGGAGGGATTTAGAGGGGAGTTGCAGTTGTGGAATTAAGATTTAACACTTGCTTCCATGCATGTTGTTGGGGAATCATGCATGTTAGGGGAATATAACTTGATACTGGTGCCAATGGAAGCCTTCCCCCTACATTTAATTGTATTATGAAGCAAATTTTCTCCACACAAGAGAGGCAGGGTGTGAATCTATATGGTAGAAATATGCAGTTGGACATCACTTTGACTGCCATGGCTCAATCCTACAAAATCCTGGGATTTGTAGTTTCATGAGGCACCAGCACTCTTTGGCAGAGAAGGCTAAAGATTCTGCGAAACTACAAAACCCAGGTTTCCGTGGGATGCAGCTACAGCACTGAAAGCGGTGTCAAATTAAAGTCGAAGCCACTACCATGTCAGGATGCACAAGGAAGCCATTGAAATCCAAACACCTGGACAATTTCAACAGAAAAGAGGAAACCCTTAAAGTGAACAAAATTTGGCTACCAGTCCTGAGCAAAATAAGGACTCAGCAAATGCAAATAGGAAACCATTCAGAGTCAGGGGCTTTCCCAGCAGATAATGATCACCAATTAGCAGACATTAATCCTCCTTTGCATTAGCCTCCCAGCCTGAGGCCAGCCATCAACACAGAACAAGACACATGCAAATCACTCCTGCATTCCCAGGCTCACACAGTATATATACACCCAATTTTTCCAGGCAAAGCATTCTCTGAAGATACAAGCCACAGATGCTGGCGAAACATCAGAAAGAAACTCTGCTAGAACACGGCCACATAGCCCGAAAAACCCACAAAAAACTATGGTGTCAAATTACATTATTTCTACATTATGGATGCACCCAGAGAAGGGACACAAAGAGAGTTGGCAAGGAAGAGCCCTGGGTTCTTTGGTGTCTTCTTTTTCTCACTTCTGAATAGGTTTGGTATCCCTCCCAGAGAGGTATAGTGGTTTGAGTGTTGGACTAGGATACTGGGGAACTAGGGTTCAAATTGCCACTCAGTTATGGAAATGTACTGAGTGGCCTTGGGCAAGTCATGTTGTATCAACCCTAGACAGAGGCAATGGCAACCCCTCTCTGGACAAATCTTGCCAAGAAAACCCTGTGATTAGATTCACCTTAGAGTCAACGTAAATCAGAAATGACTTGAAGGCACACAATGGCAACAACAATCTCTCCCAATTTTCTATCATTTGAAATTTGATAAAGATTCCCCTCACCTTTTCATCTGAGTTAATGCTACTCAAAAGTGGTGGTCTGTGGTCTCCAATCCATCCACTGATGGTCCCTGGAGGGCTTCTAGGAAACAAAGAGCCTGAATAGACAGGCCAAAATAAAGCTGCTTTGGGTCTCTTTGGAGGTATGCTGTTTAAATGATGCATGCGTCCTAAAAGGCAGGAAGCCATGCCAAAGCCATGCTCCAATCCTAAGGACTGGAACACAGTTTTGGCGCAGCTTCAAGATGCGTGTATCTTTCAAGATGTGTGTATCATTTAAACAACATACCTCCAAAGAGACAATGAAGCAGCTTTATTCTGGCCTGTCTGTTCAGGCCCAAAGAAACAACTGCAAAAGCATTAGTGATGAGACAATGGAAGAAAAAAGAATTTGCTGAAACAGTTAATATCAGGCCATGTAGAGGGAAAGAAAGCCAAAGGCCACCTGAAGTTAATGAGCCAGCTGAAATTGATGAGCTAAACACTGGAAAGGAAAAACAAGCCAGAAAGTGATATAGAGAAGGAAGTTTCACAGCCAAAGTGAACCTTAGAGTATCATAGTTACCTGCCAAAAAGGAAAAGCTGCAAAATTGCTGACTATAAAGGAAATAAAATAAGATATAGTGAATATTTTAGCCTATGAAAAACAAACAACTTAGCTTTGGAGAACCAATCAGACAGCTTCCCATTGATCTCAGAAAATGTATATAATACTATGGACTGATTATTCAGGGCTCTCGATTTGCCTTAGTGCCTTCAGACTCTGCTCTACAGTAGACGATAAAAAGCTTCTCTTGGAAAATACCTGTCTGTCCCTCACATCAGACAGCTGAAGAAGGCAGGTTTATCCAGAAAATTTTAAATTGTGAATTAAGATGTTGAATTTAAATATGGATTGTTTTAAAATGTGTATGTCTTATTTGTCATTTTAAACTGTTACATGCTTTAATATGTATTAATTGATGTTGTTAATTGTTCATTTGTTGTTCTTCCCTGCAAAAAATAAGGTGGCCACATGAAGAAGCAGATAGGGCTTTGTTAGCTTTTAATGCCTGTGTGGTTGAGCACATTTCAGGAGCTGTGAATTGCTGCTATTGCTTCTCAAATCCCCATTTCCACATAACTTTAAAACCACGGCAGCCCTGTTCTCATTCTCATGGCCCACTTTACCAAAAGAGTCTGAGAATTTGGACTTGAACAGTAGTGGTTTGAGTGTTAGACTACAACTTTGGAAACCAGGGTTTCAATCCCTGCTTGGCCATGGAAACCCACTGGGTGGCCTTGGGCAAGTTGTACTCTCTCAGCCTCAGAGGATGGTAATGGCAAACCCCCTTTGAAGAAATTTGCCAAGATAACCCTATAATAGGTCACCATAAGTCAAAAACAACTTGAAGGCACACAAGCACAACAACATCTTGAACCACTACAATATACTACAGAAACCAATAAACGGCTTATTTGATAGATTATGCTAGCATGACTGAGGCGTCTTACTAATGGAATTAAAAAATTTTCCTGGAGTACCCACATGGCCAGGCGGAGGAAGAACCAGTCTGCATAAATGCCCCTCCAATGCCACCCAAACTGAGAACAGCAACATCTTGACAAAATGCAGGCTTGTGACTAACATCATCATAGCAAATGTACAAATCATTTTTTTTACAAAGGAGGAGAAGCAGTCAACAAGTTTCTTCTTCTTTTCTTAAGCAGATAGGAATTTCTGTCCTAAAAGGCTTTTCTTTGTCCTAAAAGTCTCTCCTTCAGTTAACAAGAAAAAGAAGTGAGGGCAGTTAACAGCAAAAGGAATGTAACAATTCACAATAGGCTTTTAGGATTTCTACAAAAGCCAGGAAGGAATAAAGTTTCTATTCTGTGGTGTGATTAATTCAATTTGCATTTCAAAACAGCAAATTCAGGAATGTATGTTGTTAACTCTCTCAAAGCAGATGATAATTTCCAACTGAAGTTAGAGTTAGCTCACTTTTATCTTTAAACACAGTGTCTGCACCAACCTAATGCTTCACCATCTTGCCCAAAGAAGATAAGCAGGACTTTCATTAAACTGCTTAAAAACCTGCAGTTTCCTATTGTTTTTTGTTTTCTGAGTGATCTGCAAGCACATGCACCCTTTTGACACACACTAATCTTTGTGCAGAGCACCATGTGACAAAGACATCCCTCTATACACTCATGCCTACATTTACTGGAATTTTCCCAGTGGTGCAGTGGAGCTAAAGCTTGGAGGGTCTGAGCATTTTTCATCAAAGACACCAAGTTAGAAACGACTTTACAGTCATTCCTCCACATTTGTGGTTTTGACTTTTGCAAATCTGATTATTCATGAATTTAGTTAATTTGTTCTCTCCAGAAATCTCCAGGTCCTACAGCACAACTCTATGGTCAAAGTCTACCAGAAGTCATGCTAGAGAACCTAGAATTTTCTATAAAGAACAATTCTCTAGGCTTTTGTAGGTCCTCCGGTGCAATGATATGGTCAACCTCCGGCAGATGTCAACCACAGTTGCACTGGAAGACCTAGAGTTTCCTAGAGAGATGCTCTCTCGGGCAGAAAAAATAGGTTTTTATATTTGCAGTTTTTCCATTTTCATGGGGGTCCTGTGCCCAGCGAATGTGAGGGTCCATTGTAGTTGCTTCTCACAGTAGCTGCAGGGTGAGGAGGGGGGAATAGATTTTGCTGGCAACAAGATATTGGAAGCTATCCCTGCAAATTAAATCAATAACCAGGAAAGGTCAAGGAAGAAAATGTGAAAGCAGGCCTCCTGCTGAACATAAAGAAAACAAATATAATGACCACGGAGGATCTACATAAAATTCAGCCTAGACAATGAGAACATCAAAAGTTTACAGATTTTTCATACCTTGGATCAAACATTGATCAGAAACGAGACAGTTGAGAGATGAAGACAGTTGAGAGATGAAGAAGACTAGGAATGGGAAGGGCAGCTATGAAAGAACTAGACAAGATAACAGCAAAGATATACAATTGAACACTAAAATTGGAATTGTCCATGACATGGCATTCCCCATCACTATGTATGGATATGAGAGCTGGGCTGTAAAAAAAGTAGATAAAAAAGATAATCAACTCATTTGAGGTTTGGCACTGGAGAACAGTACTGAGAATATTGTGGGCAGCCTAAAAGATAAACAAATGGATCCTAGAACAGATCAAGTTTGAAATACTCCTAAAAGCTAAAATTATCTAACTGAGGCTGTCATACTTTGGCCACATCATGACAAGGAATGATTCACTGGAAAAGACAGTTATGGTGGGAAAAGGTGAGTGTAGAAAAAAGAGAAGAAGACTTGATGGCTAGACTCAATTAGGGAGGTCACAAGCAAGAATCTACAAGACTGAAACAGAGCAGTGGAGGACAAGGGGGGTCTTGGAGATGTCTCATCCGCAGTGTCGCCATGAGTTGAGGCCAAACCATTGACAGTTAACAACAACAATCCATGCAAAATATTTTGGCTTGGCTCAAATTTGGATGAGCAATCAAGAACAATTACATTTACAAAAGGCCTGATACAGGTGGAGAGGAAAACTGCTTGAAAGGAATGATTCTCAATATTTGGATTTTATTTGAGGACCTGACGATGGGGAGTATCATGATGAATACCAGCATTTCAAAATTTACCTCTGTACTACTGCTATCTATAGAAGGTCACACATATTTTCTGTATATTGGTCTTGAGCGTTTACTGACATTTTAAATCACATTGATTTCCGTGTGTGTGTGTGTGTGTGTGTGTGTGTTTCAATATTCTTCAGTTCCAGGTGAATTGTTGAAATTTGAATGATTGACCCTGCTAATGAAGCCATTATAAACCATGGTTTGTTAGACAGCCATAAACAACAACTAGAAGCTATGGCTTGTTAGTGACTTCTGAATTCTATTATTATTATTATTATTATTATTATTATTATTATTATATTTATTTATATCCTACCTTTCTCCCAGTATAAAGACTCAAGGCAGCAAACAGCAAATTTGAAATAATATGATTTTAAAACAGTGCAAAAGCATTAACCTGTATAAATATAAAATTTAAAAACCAAGCAATTTTAAAAATTAAAACAGTTATATATTAAAATGTAAAACGTGTTTAAAACTATACAGACCTTAAAATCTGAATTCTAGTTTCTTTGAACCACTACTTCTTGTTCACTCTGAATCCAGAATGGTGGCTTGTTTCTCTAGGTACTCCGCTGTTACCACTCAAAAGCGGGGTCTGCTTGCCCAGTTCAAAATAGCCAAAAACCACACCAGGGTAGAGAATACCAAGATTATATTTCAGCTGCCAAGCAGGGCTCAACAAGGTAATAGATTTCCCAAATCAGTGCTAAACAGCAAAATCAGCACACAGCTCTTACATTTATACTTTCTTACCAAGACAAGATATAATTATGCATGTTCACTGGCAATGATTGGCTATCAGCTTAAATGTTAGCTCCACCTAAAGCACCTCCTCCTTGGCTACATCATTGTTCTCTACTAAGGATGCACAAGGGCATTAGGGTAATCTACAGGACACCCTTTGCCTGCTTGAATTGCCTTTAATCTTTGCATCCTGTTTATAGCTTGTCTCGCCCATATCCTTGTTTACTCAATCTAGTTTGCAGAAATCAAAAAACAGATATTGGCTGGAGAACCTAAGTCGGGAAGAGATAGGCAAAGAAGTTTGGTGGCCAGAGTGACCCTTAGTCTATACCCAAAAGAAAAGCTGCAAAATTGCTGATTGTTAAAGAACAGGCTTCCTTCGTCTGTAATTGCAGGCCTTGCAGTCAACTGTGTATTCCAAGAAGTATGCCTGTTCTAAAAGCTCCTGGAGCTGATTTGAGCAATGCTTTGGGGTTGTCACCTCTGGCAAAATAAAATGGCTTAAAACCGACTTGAAGCCAAGCTGTGCAGACAAAGTACCAGGTGAAACTAGGTGGGAAATGACACAAAGCCGCACTCCAAGGTTAAGAACTGGATCAAAAAGAAGCTCCAATACTCTGCCTTAATGTGGAAAATGGACATCATTGCATGTGCATACAAACACACGGCACCAGTTCGGGACAGGGGGTGAGCAAAAATGCAAAAGTACGACAAACAGGACAGGCTACCAATAATACAACAGATGTAAATACAATATACACAAACCAAACAGTCAAATGGGGGACATGGGATGAAGGGGACATGTAATGGAGCGGTTTCCAATTATTTTGCTTTGCCAATGTAGCACTATGCACACCGATGCACCAAAGCACTGTACAGGCGGTGCATCACACATGCAACTGCGTGGCTGGTCATACAGGTGTCCAATGGGATGGCTGCTGGATGAGAGAAAGCAGGTAACTGACAGTGACAGGTGGTGTGTTTGCAAATGCATGGTGGGGAGGCAAAGAAAAAAAACCAAGTGGTGCAGTTTGACACCACGTGGTGTGGACAGTCCATCTTCAGATCTGATCATATGGACAGTGGAATTTCCATCCACTTTCATAAAAACCATTGTCAGCCTGTTTTTTCCTGTCAGTCTGTCCAGCCCCTTTGTCTTTTGCTTTTTTTTTAGCTGCACGTAATATTACATTTAAACTTTTGCGCTTATTCTTGCAATTTCACCCCACTTCTTTTGTTCCACACCCCACATTTCCAACGTGCCCTGGACCTCCTATTTTGTTTCTACAGTCTCCACCATAAAACTGAAATGGCTGGTAAGAGATAAGAAAACAAAAATGCTTTTACCCTTACTGGTGCTGCCCCTGGAATAGTTCTCCTGGTAACAAATGGCTCTTCTCCCCTCCTCCTATGCAGAAAGCTGAGACTGTCATCAGCTGATGATGGGCATTTTAAGGGGCAACTGTTAAGCTCCCTGCCTCTGTGTAGAAATGTATGTACAAAGCACCAAATCAATTTATTCTTTACAGAAGGCTGTGACAGCTACATCCTATCAGGTGTAAACAAGCTGTACCAAATGCAGTAAATAATATTTATGGTTTTATTGTAAATGCAATTGTCTTTCTGAAGGTTTTTCTGGGAACCAGCACTAAAACACTTCTAGGCAATTATCATTTCCTTGACCAGTCACTTCAAACTCAAATCTGCAGCAACTGAGGCTAAGCTGGGGACAAAGGGAGAATGGAGGAGGAGGAGAGAAACAGGGACATTTTAAAAGCATCTGAAAACGTGAGATGACAAGGATTAGTTGGGATTGTTCCTAGCCAATCAGAATTGTTGGAGTGTATGTTTTCTAATTGCATGTACTTCCTCATCCCTCCCCCCCCCCACACACAAAAGAGTGATGCCTTTATTAGCTAAGCAAAATGCACAAGGCACACTTTTTAAAAGTAAAACAGTGAGGTGTTTTAAAACTAAAAATAGATCTTAGTCCGTTTTTGGTTGTGTCATGATGAAACAGGACAATTTAAAAGCCAGGAAACATTTGCAAATAGTCTCAGGATACAAGGATTGCATATGCAAGACACAGCTCTCAAATCGTTTCAGAGAACTGTGCAGAGTTACATGGGAACAAGCTTTTTATATCTCCATTACACAAAGAAAAGAGTGTTCTCACCTCCCATTAGCCTCCTCCTCAGAATATAATGTCCATCCCAGACATACGTGCCTATCATCAGGAGATGTCCCAGACATTAGAAAAGAGGAACCCACCTCAGGGGTTTCTGTAAGTATGTGAGACTTAATTATAGCAGAGTCTGCAAAAGCTAATGTCTGTCCTTTGTCTATTTTCCCTTATCAGTGAGGGGGTGATACAGCCTGCAACAGGTCTTGGTGAGGCAGAATATCACACCAGACCTCCCACCAATTGTGGACACAGGTCAGCCTCCATGAGTTTAGACTTCGCTAGCATGGTTGCATTAAGGCAGCCGTTCCCAACCTGTGCTCCAAGGAGCTCTTAGGACTCCTTGTGCACTTCCCAGGCGCTCAGGCACTAAAGAGCTGGGTGGGTGGATTGCCATTTGCCAATAACCTCTTCTAATGCCCGCCCCTTCCTGTTGCCATGAGCATCTGCTGTCGTTTTATTTATTTATTTATTTGATATCTATCCCGCCTTTCTCACCGAAAGGGACCAAAGGTAGCTCACACATAAAAATTCTAAAAACATATTACAATAAAACAATTTTAAAAATCATCTAAAAACAATATAAAATTACAGACATTAAAACCACACTAAAACCATGATACCCACAACAACAACAATAACTATAGACAATCAAAACTAATTGTATTTATTTGTTAAGTCTTATATCTATGAAGTAAACATTGTGCCTTGAAAATAATGACTTTTGCTCCAGGTTATTTTTGTAGTATTTTGTAATAGAAGCTAGCATAGGTTCTTATTGTAAACTTTCACTTGGAACTTTGAATCAAAAGTTGACTGAAGCAACTGTTTTCACATGTGAATTCTCTTCTTATTTGTATATCTGCATATGCATTTGCCTACGTCTTCTCCATTATTTGGGCCATTATTGATTATACAAACCTAATGTATTAACGTATTTCCAGTAACATATTAACATATTTTCATTAATGTATTTACTGTAACAGTAAAGTTTAATGTTGAAATGAACATAATTTTGATGTACTTCTTAAAGGTTTTTACTTCAAATTCTATTGTTTTCTTTACCAAATGTTCACTTTAACCATATGAAGCTATGCAAATATATGTAAATACATTTAGGATGTGTATGTAACGTTATATTTGAAAGGTGTAATTTTAATTTTGGTAGTTGTTTATGTCACTACTATTGCCGTTACATTCAGTGATATATAGGAATTATGATGTATGAGTAACATTAGTACAAAAAACATTACTAATGATTCTGCTTGGTCTGGAATGGGAGGTCAGTGTGTGTGTGGGGAGGGGGAGTGACACCGTGAATTAATGCATGGGGTGACACCAAGGCTAGTGATGCCACTGCCCATAGGAAAAGCTATTATGCTAATCACTACATTGGAATCCAACAGCTGTCCACTTATATCCATTGCATATGTCACTAAATAATGCATGGGGGGGGGGGAACATATGTCAGGCCATCAATCAAGTAGACAGAAGTCTCCATTAGAGAAACCTAATCTAACCTAAACATTCCATGCACAGATGTTCCAAAACTGACATCTTTCTGTATCTCACCAACAAATTTAGGCAAACACAACAAGACAAGGGAACCTCAGAAGATTGAGACACAGTTTTATTCAAGCCAGCAACATCCAGGAGGAACTTGTGTTCCGCCAAATTCTGAGAGCCCTGAAGAAAGGTAATTTATGACTTTCATAGGTTTGCAAACAAAGGATTTCTTTTAACACTTTTGATTGGATACAGAAAAGATAAACATATATAATTTCCTTGTTGTTATGCTTTTCCCCCTCACAATGTTTTGCTGTATTCCATTCTACACAGCCACTTGTATGGATGCTGTTGTTTGTAATTGTTCTTATTGTTATTTTGTAATACTGTTGGGGTATGGAATTGTGATGGTTTTATCTGTTTTTATCCTTGTTGTACACCGCTGTGATCCTTGGAACAGCGGTATAGAAATAAATAATAATAATAATAATAATTATTATTATTATTATTATTATTATTATTGACCAAATACATGCATACATTAAAATATACTCAAGCCCCCTTGTGAGTAAAATTCCATTTCCCTTATCAGTTTTGCTTTGGCTATATGGGGCCCAACTGTACCAGGATGATCTTGGCTCTGGTACATACCATTATTTATTATGTCTTAAGTGCAGTACACTCGGCACCAGACAGGCAAAACATCCTTCATAATGTCATCCTGCACCTTTGCACATTTTGCTTTAACCTACTATTCACCATTCTTCAGTCAAGGCCTCACTTCTAAATTCCTTCCTAAATTTTCCACTAGCTTGTTAGCTACACATTGAACATACAGATATTGATTTTATTAATGTTAGCCATCACAACACCTTGCCACAGTTTGCACCCAACATGCTGGTGCTTGAGCATAAAGGATCAGCTGCTGTTGTAATGTATCCCCATGAGTTTGACTTGGTGGGTATGGAAATCCCAAAGAAGAGGCTATAATTGCTTGTTGAATTCAAACAGGGAGGAACTGCTGAAAAAGATCTGCAATTCTCAGGACCCTTTTCACTTTGAATAAGGTAGTTGTACTGTATTTTCATTGTGTATTTAGGAGGGAGCAAAAGGGTAAATTATTTATAGTGTAATTTCTGTGTTGCATTTGTTTCTACTTTATTTTTATTTAGGGCTTTATGGTTGTTGTATATGTTGGAGAAACACTGAGCAGCACAGAAAGAAGAGTCCTTCAGTGCAGGAAATTTTTGGGATAGTACATATGTGTCAAATTTAATGTATAATTTGTATTGTTGTTGATATGGCTTTAAAGTGCAATTGTGTTTGCAGTGTTCAATTATAGTTGATCCCATGGAAACCAGTGAAGAGTACAAAATCACAAAGTGAGAGTCATAGCATGGTGCAATGAGCTCTGAAGACAAATCTCCAGGGTCTTTTATTTATACCAGATGTTTATAGGTAAACATGTCAATCACTGGGTTATCACATTGTTTATGATCAGCCTTGCGTATACTCAATATCTTTTAAAAAGTCATAAACATGATATATACTAATTCCACTCTTATAAGCAGTTGGCAGTACAAGTTTCTTTTCTTCTTGCTAACTCAGCATGTCAGCTGGTATATATCATCTCCCGTGTCCAGCCACCCATCATGTACTCCCTGTTACTGTCCACCCATGTGTGCATGAGTGTATGTCTATGTCTCCAGGAAATACTCTGCAACCCAGAAAGCGTTAAAAAAATAAATGCCCCACGTAATGGTGTTGAGGGAACAGAACTGAAACCAAATGCATAGGTGAAATATTAAGTGTGTAGCTAAAGAACAAACATGTTTCTTGGAAATAATAGTTAACCAGAAAACCAGTGTGACGCCTGCAATTTACACTGGGGTGGTTGTACCTGAGTGAAAGGTTTCAAGCGGATGTGGGTTTCTGTTTGTGCTTCTCTGTGTTAAAAATATAGGATACATAGACAAAAGGAACAAAAGGTCAAAACTAGGGGGGAAAAGTTTAATTTAGAGCTTGCAGACATTTGGGATTTTAACCAATCAAGAATTGTCAACTTACCTTTGCTGTTCTTGTGTTCCTTCAAGTCGTTTCCAAATTATGGTGACCTTAAGTCGAACCTATCATGGGGTTTTCTTGGCATGTTTCTTCAGAGGGGGTTTGTCATTGTCCTCCTCTGAGACTGAGAGAATATGACTTGCTGCCTAAGGTCACCCAGTGGGATTCCATGGCCAAGCAGTGATTCGAACTCTGGTCTCTCAGAGTTATAGTCCAACGCTCAAACAACTACACCATGCTGGCTCTCATTTAGCTTGGGGAGGCAAATAAAACACTGCTGATGAACTAATTAATCAAGGCCAGGGTGTCATTTGGGGGTGCAAACTGTGCTGGGTGTTATTCCCCTGACCATCACTCTAGTGACACCACTGTGCCATGGAAGATTGAACCCAGGCACACGAGAAAGAGGAGCAGAGAAGAAGTGCAAGCTTTTATTGTGCCACCTTTGCCTCCACAAAGGCCACCAGCTCAGCTATGCCCTCTGTATCTGGCAGCAGGGATAATGTGCTCCAAGCGGGCCAACTAGGGATGAATGTGGGAGATGCCACTTTTGCATCCAATTCTCCCTGCCCGCATCCCCATCTGCCCTGCCATTCCCTCTGAAATCTCAGGTTTGCAGCTTGAGCATGCTCCTGGATTTGAATCTAAGCCTGGATGCCCAGGTTTTGATTGTGGCTAGGAGTGCATTTGCACAGTTAAAACTAGTGCGTCAGCTGTGCCCCTTCCTTGAGAAGTCAGATCTCGGGTGGCACATGCCTTGATTATGTCCTGTTTGGACAACTGTAACATGCTCTATTTGGGGCTGCCTTTGAAAACTGTTTGGAAACTTCAGTGAGTCTAAAATGGTGCAGCCAGGCAGTTAACTGGGGCTGAATACAGGGATGATGTATCCAGAGTCTAACTACTTCCATGTTCTAACCACAGAGCGATTGGCAATGCAAAGAAGAAGCAGAACATGCTGCATTCCCGAGGCCATACTTCTGTTACCCAGGTGGTGAGGATGAAGTTGGCCAACAGCATCACCATGACCCTTCACAGAATCAGAGTTGGAAGGAACTCCAAGGGCTATCCTGCTACCGTTTTTCCTTCTACTTCCCCATCCTATCCAGTCATCCTTTTTGAAAAAGCAAGAAGCCCAGGAGCATGTGCGTGCACAAAAGCACATACACACACCATCTTGCAAGGGGCACAATAGCAAGAGAGGAAGGGAGAAAGGTTCCCTATCGAACTGTTACCAAAACTACTCTTTCCTGAAATTTTGGATATAGATGATGTCCCACATGGCCTCAAATGGAATTTGGGCTACTGTCAGCCATACTCCCCAAGGCTACACCACAACCAAGGTGAGGTCAGCTTCACCAAACAATGCCTTCCAGACAGTCTGGGAGTATCTAATGAGACTATTATTCTATCCAAAAAACCAGGAAAATGTGCAAGGTTTGCCCTCCTTGATCAGCTTACCCCCTTCCTCAGACTGTTGTCAGACCAGATCAAGCCCCTCAACACAATAGGACACCTCTGATGAGGTGTCACCTAAGCAATTACACACCCTTTGCCAAAGGTTTAGTTACTGCCTTTAAAAACTCTTAGATTCCCTCCCTCATTGGGCTAGTCCAAATTGCAAGGGGAGGGGAAGCTTTGTCCCTCTGAACTCTGATCTAGCTCCTGGCCCAGTCACCCACTCTGTGACTGAGTTCCATCTCCATCTCAACTAATTGGTCCCCTGAAAAGTCTTACTTTGGTATGTATCACCCTTAGAACTGCCTGTAAATCTATTCCATGCTAACCTCTGATTTTCCTGAGCCTTGTATGAATGTGTGTGTGTTAGTGAATTGCTGTATGACTTTTTCCTCTTACTAAAAATAGATTTCAATTATAAGAAGTTTGTTTCTGCTCCATTTCTTAGAAATTCCCGGTCTTTTCCGTGTACATATCGGGAGGCGACCCCACAGGGCTGTTGTAGCCAGCCCATCTCGCAATATTGAGCTAATTATAAATTTCCCTAACTAGCCTCTTGGCTACAATACAGGAATTCAAATTAAAGTCCTCCTGAGAGAGGGTCATCCAGCCTCTACTTAAAAGCCTCCAAAGAAGGAGAGTCCACCACCCTCTAAGATAGTCCATTCCATGCTCAGATCCCTTTTACAGCAAAGAAGTTATTCCTAATGTTTAGGTGGAATCTCTTTTCCTGTAAATTGAATACATTGATTCATATTCAAGTTCCTGGAGCAGCAGAAAACAAACTTACTCCACTTTCCATGTGAAATCCCTTCAGTTATTTAAAGGTGACTATGATAATGCCTCTTTTCTCAGTTTTCTTTTTTAGGAGGAGGCTGAATTCTTAAGGAACTCTGTATTAGACACAGAAAAATGTACACCTTCTAGACAGTATCCAAATTGGCCCAGATGGTTCCTTTGAAGAAACAGGCACACCATTTTTTCATTCATTAAATCTACAAATAAAGACTAAAATACTGACATAAACTAAATGTGTTTATTAACTAATAAAAGCCAAGATAAAACAGATGGAAAAGATCTTGCAGCTTTATGTTAGACTCCATCCAGTCTTCGTCGGAAAAGAGGTATCTCTTCTTTTCATTAGCCTGAGGAGACATTCAGGACTCATACATCCCTGCAATATTCAGCTCTGAGGCTGAACAGAAAAGTCAATGAAACTCTGAGAACCAGCTCAGATCTCACTGCTATAGCAATGCTGTTTTCTAGCCTTACACAGACTTAAATACTCATAAAGATAACAGCCTTCCTTCTAACGTACATGCAAAACTTAACAACTATTGGTCAACATCACATTCTGCAACTTCCTTTTCCAGGAACATACTGCCCTTCAAAAGTCCCTACCCATTTCATGTTACTTGATTGTAACAATTGATCTGAGCTTTAACTTCCTGTTTTTATGTCAACTGTTTCCTGTTTTTGCTCTCAGATGTACTTTCTGATTCTGCTTTTTTCTCCAACTGAAGGGGACTTCCAAACCACATTTTGTCTTATAGTAACCTCAATCAACAGTTCTAAGATACACCATAGATTCAAGGCATAGCCAAACTAAATGTGTCCTAAAAGTTTCTTGTTCTATGATCTAAAATCAGTATATAGAGAGATCCTGTAGCACCTTTGAGACTAACTGAAAGAAAGAAGTTAGCAGCATGAACTTTCATAGACTTCAGTCTACTTCCTCAGATGCATTTGCATGAATAAATCTGAGGAAGCAGACTGAAGTCTACGAAAGCTCATGCTGCCAACATCTTTATTTCAGTTAGTCTCAAAGGTGCTACAGGATCTCTCTACGGATACTGTGAGAATTAAAAGAAATTAAGAATATAAACATGATTTCTTAATATGAATAAAATACACCAGATAGGGAGGGACATTCAGGCCAAATACAAAAGGTTCAGTGATTGGTGGGGACTGTTGACCTTGTGGCTTCCAGATGTACAGTGGATAAGAAGCATGTTTATTTCCTTGCTGTTCTTTATAATACTTGTTACAGTATTATGTATGTATATGCCTTGTATTGTTAAGAGATATAATAGAACAATTGATTGAGACAAACTGCCTCTAGGATCTGTACCCTGCTTAATTTTCAGGCCCAGGAAAAGGCAATAGAAAACAATATCCTGAAAATAATTTGTAATTTGTTGATGTAATACAATGAAGATTATTTTCATCACAAAAGAGGGGAAATGAAGAAAACAAAAATTAGCAAAACAGTATTAGTAAGAATGCCTAGATTCTAGACCTTTTATATTCTTTGTTTATAAAAGCAGCTGACAAAGCAGGGAAGACTAGCCCAAAGTAGGGATTCAAGGGTGAAGACTGATAAAGTAATTCTTATTAGAAGTACATGTATCTATATACTCAGAACAGACAACCTCATAACTCCAAATAGAGTTTATTGTCTTCTACTTTTGTAGAAAGCTCAGCTGAAGCAGTATTCACACTGTTGGCCATTGACCAAGTCTGTAACTCCTTGTGTATGAAATGTTTCAAAAAGCTACCACTGTCCAGTCGAGAAAACAACTCCCACAATATTTCTCAGCATCTCAGATTTTTACAACCAGCCTGAGAATCTGGAGAACACATGAGATTATTTTTTTTAAAAAATGGAAAATATCCAAGGCTAAAGAACAAAAGCAAGGATGTACCTCCTAGCATTCCTCCCTTTTGGCTTTGTTGGCTTGGATTGATGGGAGTTGCAGTCCAACAAAAAAAAGGCTGCAATTTTCTCACCCAACAAGAGGTATGCAGCTTTTGTTTGGGGGGGGGAGAAGGCAGAATGCAGATTTATAGCATTATACTGTAATTATATTGGGTAGGGGAAGAGTGAGATTAATGCAGCCCTCCAGATCCTCTTTGTAGCTGATACTCATTAGCTAAAGTTGAAAGCAGATGTTACTTTGAAGATGTACCTGGCAATATCTTTTTGTCCCCTGTTTTAATTTATAGTAAACATTAATTGTACAACTCAGACTGGGACCATATTTAGCTTCTCCTCTGCTATGGTTCTGACATGTATTGGCTAGAGAAAGAGAGAGAGTTTCCATTCTAACACTTTTAAGCAAATGATCACTGTTTTGCAGTATAAATTGTAGGTGTAAGGGCCCTTCTCCTGATTAATTTCACAATGCAAGCAGATGTTTAAATCTCCCCTCCCACATTAAGGTTCCAGTCTGGATTACAGAGTAAAACAGAGCTGGAGAAGATGTACCTGCTAGCTACATCCTTAAAATGAGGTCTGCTTTGGCCCCTAGTCTCTTAGTCCCCTAGTGCACCCGGGTTGTGAAATTCCCCTCCTCAGGAGGATTTAACCATTCCCTTTGCTGAAGGCTTTTAGATTGCTACTCATTATGGAGATTTTTGCTCCATGATTTTAATTAATTTTGTTGTCATTGTTCATGTCATTTCAGACTTAAGGAGGCCCTAAGGCAAATCTATCATGGGGTTTTCTTTCAGGTTTCTTCAGAGAGGGTTTGCCATTGCCATCCTCTAAGACTGAGAGAGAATGACTTGCCCAAGGTCACCCAGTGGGTTTATATGGCCAAGCCGGGATTTGTCATAATCAAACTCTCAAACCAGTATACCATGCTGGCTCCAATTTTAGCTGTCTCCAATTTGCTGGCACCTATTTTTGTTTTTGTTTTTTGTTTGTTTTTACAATCATTCAGTATTCTTATTTTACCAGGGACGTGCTTTATTGGTGTAATTGCTTTGGGAGACCTTACAGGGGCTGAAAATCACACACCTCCAGCTCAATTAAACTGTGAGAAAGTGGCCTCAAGCATAGAGATTGGCCCGATTCTTGATGGCTTAGGCTATTAGTGACTGCTAACTATGCTAACTATGACAGATATGTATCACTTATTATTATTATTATTATTATACTTTATTTATATAGCGCTGTAGATTTACACAGCGCTGTACATACAATCAATAAAAGCGAGAAAAATGAAACCTGCCAATGGCGTACATTCTACAGGATAATAGCAAAATACATATAAACAATAGATAATAATACAAGATAAGAGTTAGATAAAATAAGCAGGCAACAAATTAAAAACATAAAATATCAAACCAAATATCAGATAACAATCAAATAAACAATCACACAATGCCTGGGAACTTGTGAGGAATGGATGGTTGTATGAGTGAGAAGTAGCACTAAAAGACTGAACAAAATGGAGATTCACAATGCGTGATACGGGAGTTACCTGGCAAGCGAAGAAAGGATTTTAAAACTGCTGATGTGGCAATGCCGTATCCAAGAAAAACAAGATACAGCTGTCTGAGGAGAAACAGATCTTACACAGGAACATGGACAATATGTCTGGTCAAGGAACTGATAATTCATACTATTTAGACAGTATGATAAGATCTGGAATGTTTTTCTGCAACAACAGCGAATGACTAGAAAAAGCTGGTTTAAGAGTTTGTGGACTGAGGCCAAAAGGCAGTGGTCGCCTAATGCAGTGAAAAACCTTTAAAAGGGAGACTCTTTTGAGCAAAGGTGTGTTCCTGGATCCGTGGCAACAGGGCTCCCACAGGCTTCATGGAAACGACTGATCAACGGCTTCAGTGAAGTGCCACTTCTGTGTGCATGAGTATTATATGTATGGTGTGTGAGAGAGCTCTCTTGGTATTTGAATATGTATATGTATATGTCTTTGTATTTCAATAAATGTTACATGAATAGTGTCTAAAACCAAATTTGGAGCTTCAAGTGTCTGTATTGGCCCTGCTAGGGCAGGTTTCCTTAGGGAAGAGTTTCCAACACACTCTCAGTAGCAACAGATTGGTCTGAACCAAAGAGGGTTCAACATGACAAACGCTTCCCTGAACAATATAGTCTTCAACTCAGTTTTGAAGCTGGTTAAAGAAGTGATGACTTGCAGTATCATGGTATTTGTATGGTTGTGCCACAACATAATTGTTTTAAGATATGGTTAATCTAGAATGGTGATAGGAAGAAAAACAATTCATTTGAGATGTGGTGCTGGAGAAGAGTGCTGAGGATTTCGTGGACAGCCAAAAAGCCAAACAAATGGGTCCTTGAACAAATCAACCCTGAACTCTCCCTGGAAGCCAAGATGACTAAATTGAGACTGTTGTACTTTGGTCACATCATGAGAAGGGACAACTAATTGGAAAAAACAATAATTCTAAGAAAGGTAAAGGGAAGTAGAAAGAGAGAAAGGCCGCAAGCTAGATGGATGGACTCTATTAAGGAAGTCACAGGCATGAATTTACAGGAACTAAGCAGAGCAGTAGATGACAGGGAATTTTGGAGATGTCTCATCCACAAGGTCACCATAAGTCAAGATAGACGCAAGGGCACTTACCAACAACAATAAAAATATATGAACAGGAAACTTACAATCTTGTGGCATTTCTATGATTGTGCCACAGCATAAATGTTTTCAGATATGGTTTATATATGAGCAGCAAACAACTCCCTGTGTAGCCAAAGGATCATTTCCTTGCAGAAGACAGCTTTGTTTGGAAGGGCTGAAGGATCACCATAGAAGTACCAGAGAGAGAGAGATGAAGGAGAGAACTCCAAAACTGGCTAAGTGAGAACTGTCATGTAGGGGTAGCTGTGTTGGCCATTTAACAATTCAAACAAAAATCCACCAACCAGTGATACCTTTATTGGCCAAATGAAATGCACAATATACTTGTTGCAAGTTTTCAAAGCTCCACTTGCTTCTTCATCAGGCAAGATGTTACAAACCAAACAGGAGAAAAACAACTGGAGATGTTAGTCAGATGGCTGCATTTTGCTGTTTCTGTCCTTGGTTGGTATGGGAAGGGTGTCTTTTGCAGGCTGATCCCTCCTCCTTCTGGCCATGTGGCAACTGGGGCATTTTGGGAAATGTAATGTCCATTTGCATCTCAACAAGGACTCCTCTCTTCCAGACTGGAACTGGTCATGTTCAGAAGCATTACTGTAAAATGTTTATCTCTTTTCCTTTCCCTTTCCCCACTCCATTAGAGTGAGGTTTAAACATTAAACCTTTTTAAAAACATAGATAAAACAGTTCCACAAATTGAGGGAAAACATCTGTCCTTCCACTGCATTGATACAACATGGCCCTTTTTGTTCTTTGGAAGTTCTTTGAAGTATTACTTCAATTTTTGTTGTTAACTGCCCTCAAGTCGATCTCAATTAATGGCTGCCCTGTGGATGCGATATCTCCAATACTCCGTGTCCTTCACTGCTGTTCCTAGTTCTTACAGATTCATACCCATGGCCTCCCTGATGGAGTCCATCCACCTGGTGTGGGGTCTTCCTCCCTTTCTCTTTTCTTCCACCTTTCCTAGCATTATGGTCTTTTCCATGTGGCCAAAGTATGACAGTCTCAGTGTAGTCATCTTGGCTTCCATTATGCTCTCAGGCCTAATCTATTCTATCACCCATTTGTTTGTCTTTTTGGTTGCCCACGGTATCCTCAGCACTCTTCTCCAGCACCACATCTCAAATGAATTTCTTTTCTTTTGATCCGTTTTCTTAATTATCCAGCTCTCACATCCATACATAGCAATGAGGAACACAATTGCTTGTATGATTCTGACTTTTGTGCTTAGATGTATGTCTTTGCTCTTGAGGACCTTTTCTAGTTCTTTCATAGCTTCCCTCCCCATTCATAGACGTCTTCTGATTTCTTGTCTGCAGTCCCTATTCTGATCAATGCTTGATCCAAGGTACAGGAACTCTTACAAAAAAAGAATAAAAGAAAAACAGTGCTGGGTGAGATCAAAGGCCTATCTATTCCAGTGTTTTCTTCCCATGATGGCATAACTGAAGGCTTTGTTTGTATGAGAAGAGAGCCCTCCCACTCATGTTCCTCAGCAACTGATAATGAGAGCCCTACTATCTCGGTTCATGACTAGTAACCATTGATAGACTTTCATTAATTTACTCTTGTCCTTGGAGACAGAACATTTCAGTAGCCTCACATTTTCTTACAGATTTCACATAAAACTTAATCTGTGAGGGGGCATCTCATAACATGGTCACCTCAAGGGTTTTAAACATTGATCCCAGATTTCAGCCATTTGCTACGTACAATATTCCCCCCGCCTCCGATAAATGCAGATGGGACAAAAATTATTCTAACAAATCTATTGTATTTTGCCATTTGTGGTAATTTTCTGTCCCACACAATATAATGTATTGTGACAAAAACTATCCCATGCCATTTTGTGGTTGAAAAACGAGGCAGAGAAGCTACTGTGAGTGTGCTTGGAGGAGATAAAGTACACGCAGCAACCCAAGTGTTAATGTTCAGCAAGTGCACATTCAATTGATCCTGTCAAAAAAGAACCAAATGGAGATACACATGGAGGCTGGACTCACCATAAAGAGAGGAAAGAAAAGAACTGGAAAATGGTAATCAGGTTATTTTTTATCATCAGATTATTTAGTGGTACATAATGCTATTCAACCCAAGTCTTGTGTCTCTTTAAAGAATGTTCCTTAAAGGATGGAAATGAATGTATCACAGTTAAGAACCAGTATTACTTTCTATTTGATGTGAGGTATCATGGATTTCCAGCACACTTCATCAGAGACATGGACAGGAGGTAGACATTTATACATATTCTAGCCTGAACTGGACTGGGCTGGGTAGGGATGAGGGAGAATGTAAATGCAAGTGGTTGCTATCAATTGTTGTCAAGTCGACTTTGTCTTATGGTAACTCTATGAATGAGAGAAATCTTCCAGGCATCCTGTAATTGGCAGCCTTGCTTATCTCTTGCAAACCCAGGGCTGTGGCTCCCTTGATGGGTTTCCTCCCACTTTGTCCATGTGCCTTGTTTAAACAAATAGGGTTCAAAACAAGGCAAAACTGCTTCTTTTTGCCAGTGTGGGCAGCCCATTCGTCAGCTCCTGATTTCTTGACTACAGCCTCCATTTTGTTTAATGAACAAGCTTCCCCCCCCTCTCTCTCTCACGTTAAAGTATTTATATTGTGGGATCTCAGAGTATCATACAATTGAAAACAATTTTAAAAGTTTAAAACAATTCCAAATCTAAAACAATAAAATAAACAGATTAAAAACATATCAAACCATTTAACAAGTTAAAACAGTGTAAAAATTTAAAACAGTTAAAGGTATGTTCATATGCCTTTTGGAAATAAAATAAATTAATCCCCAAAGGTTTTTATTTTAACAAAACGGTGCCACAAAGAAATAAACTTTAGTGACAGTCAGACTGCCAAAGGGCAGGTTAACTCTTTCAGTAGTACATCATTACTATTTGCAGAACATCTTGAAGTTGAATCAAAACTTCATCAGCATATTGCATACTAATTCATAAACAAATCCTATTTAGTACAGTGGACCTTATTTCCTACTAAACATGCACAGAGTTTTAGCTTTATACTCTAATTTTTTGGATATTTCCGCAGAAGTAAATCGTAACAACTTAAACACCTACACAAGGGAGGGAAAACTCTTGGCATAAGAAATCAAAAGGTACAGTCAGGAAGCCCAAAGTATATGTTCTCACACTCCAGCAACTCAAAACAAAGCACTAATGTACCTGCATTAATCAAGGTCTGTCCAAAGGCACTTCTTGTAGTCATTGTATTTTGTCATATTTCACTGTAGTTTGTAATTAATTTTAGAAATACAATTTTTAAAAAGTTACTTCTGACTCCTGTAGGCACAAGAAGCAGAACTAGTGTGAAAAACTAAAATAAAGTGTTACAGGAAAAATAATTTAAAATTAGTTTCAAAAGAGGAGAAATTGTTATTTGAATGGATGGATAGATAGATGACACACAGACAGACAAAAAAATGGGAGCTCAGTCATGGTTTGTCTGTTTATCCCAGCCACCCTTAAGAAAGTCCTAAATGCAACCATCTCAGCTCCTAATGCAGTCTCCTCCTACTTCTCATCTTAAAACTATAACCAGATGCAGGTGCCCTGACTCAACATCAGGCCCTCCTACATTAAAAAAAAATGAAATCCTAACACTTCAGAGAGGTAGTGCCATTGATGAGAAAATAATAAGTACCACCGTATAAATCAAACATAAAAATTGTTTGTAAAAACCAAAACCTACTATCAGTTACAAATACAGTATAATGCTACTCTTATTGGGCCAGTGATAGCTGCTTTCTATATTGACATTGCTGGCTTCTGCACCTGTGTCTTATGTGTCTTCCAGTTATTTCTGACTTATGGCAACCCTAAGGCAACCCTATCATGGAGTTTTCTTGGCAAGATTTTACCAGGGCTTTCTTTACCTGATGAAGTTGTCTAGGTGTTTGTGATTCCAATGGCTTCCTTGTGCATATTGACCTGATAGTTGCTGTCATGGTCCAGAGTTTCAGTGTTTTCAAATAGCATTTTGTATCCAGGGTGGTTTATAATGAGTTCTGCTACTGATGATTTTTCTGGCAGAACACTGCAGACTGGGTCAGCTAGAAAAATCAGCAGTACCAGAACACATTGTTAACCACCCTGGGCATACAATGCTATTTGAAAACTGAAATTCTGGACCATGCCAACTACTATCAGGTCAGAATGCACAGGGAAGCATTGAAATCCACCAACACCATGACAACTTCAACAGGAAAGAAGAAGCCTTTAAAGTAAATAAAGTTTGGCTACCAGTCCTGAAAAACACCAAAATCAAGACCCATTAAGTGCAGATAAAACCCACCCAGAGTCAGGGGGTTTCCCAGCAGACAATGAATCACTGATTAAATGGACACCCTGAGGCTTGCCATTCAGCAACAGACCAACATACCGATTAACATATAAATCACTTCCTCTCAACCAAGGGTCACACAGTATATATACCCCACTCACTTCCATGCCAGCATTCTCTGACGATGTCAGCCACAGATGCTTGCAAAACGTAAGGAATAAACTCTTCCAGAACACGACCACATATCCTGAAAAAACCAGAAAAAACTATTGTTTTTCTAAATTTCTAAATGTGTAGCTCATATTCCAAAAGTCTAATGAGGAGATATCACATGACTTAGTCCTACTTCCCTAAAAATTGTGACAACACCTACTTCCTCAAATTCTCCAAAATGGCACAACAAAACAGAAAGTTAGCCAAGCGCTGAAACTCTTGAGCAAAGCTGTGGAATACTGTTGGCACTTGGTCTTATTTCTCTGGTAGTTCAAAGGCTGGAATGTGATGGCCAATAAGGAAAGGAGGATAAGATCATCACTCTTATCTTAAACAGTGTTTTGACCAGAATTTAACCCCTGATGTATCATTTTCCAGCTTTTAAATATATACATATATACATTTTTATTAAATATTTATGCATTTAAACAAAACAAAAATTTGTATCTCTCAATCTAAACTAAAAGCATATACACAAACACACACACACATATATATATTTACATACCAGGACTAATGGCCCAGAGCATCATCTTCTTTTCTAGCTTTTTAAAACAACATTTCCTCTTTAGTTTCAGAACAATTCCTGTGATTTTGAGTTAATGAACACATTTCCTTCTTTTGGCCTTCAGTGTCAACATCTTCTTTATCTGAACCACAGATAAAGAAGGTTGTTTTTCTGAGTTTAATGGTGGGGAACAAGAGTTACTCAAGGCTTGGAAGTTACCCCTGAGACTAGGAAGCCCTGATCTCTCTTCCTCCTCCTTTTCCCAAACTCTTTTTATGTCTAAAATTTACAATGCATTGAGTTAAATATTGAACTCAGGTAAATAAAACTGTTTCTAATTTGAACTGTTATTTCTGTATAAAACGATAAAACACGCATGTACATAGATGTGCGAATGAATAAACAAATGTTTTTATTCATATACTACGTTGAAGGGGGACACAGCTCCATGTAGATGTAAAGAAGAGGTCCCAAGGGTAAAATGTTTGAGAACCACTAGGTAAAAAATATCTTGGAAAGTTTAATCACAAATCAGATTTGGAAGACCTTGAGTGCAATTCTGTATGGCTCAGCATAGTGTAGTAGTCTCCCCACCTGGTCTATTTACCATACAGTCTTTCAAACCCCCCCATCGTACATGGCCATTCCATGCTTTACAGAAAGTAGACAGGATTGAATATGCATCAAACAAACGCATCCTTAAAGAGATCAAGCCTGAAATCTCCCTAAAGCCAAGATTACTAAATTGAGGTTGTCATACTTTGGCCACATCATGAGAAGGCAGGACACATTAGAAAAGACAATAATGCTGAGAAAGATTGAGGATAGAAGAAAGAGAGGAAGACCGCACACTAGATGGCTGGACTCAGGGAGATCACAGGTATGAGTCTGCAGGACCTAATCAGAGCAGTGAAGGACAGGGAGTCTTGGGAGATGTCTCATCCACAGGCCAACTTGACAGCACTTAACAATAAACATGTCCCTGGAAGTCTCTGGGTAAAAATCATCGCTCAGCCATGGAAACCCACTGGGTAACTTTGGACAAGCCATATTCTCTCAGCCTCAGAGGAAGGAGAAGGACAACCTCCTCTGAACAAATTTTGCCAAGAAAATTCCTTGATAGGGTCACCTTAGGGTTGCCATAAGTAGGAAAGGACTTGAAGGCACACAGCAATGTCCCTGTAGCCAAATGTGAAATTACTACATTTCCTCCAGGAGTCCTCCAGTGCTGGCACTGATGTAATCAATGGTGAGCCTTTGTCTTATGTTTAACATATCTGTAGGTTAAAAAGGAGAACTTCCTCCTTGATTTACAAGTGTTAATCCCTGATTTACAAGTGTTAATCAAGCTTCCTTGCTTAAGTGACATAACTCCTTGCTGTAAACATCCAAAGTTCCTGTTGACTGAATTTCACATACAGTAGTTTGTTTTCATAAACAGATTAGAACAAACATAAGATATCTGATTGATGAAAGGTAGACAAAGAGGATGTGCTTTGATCTAAGATTTTAATGTTCATCTAATTCAGTGGTCCCCCAAACTGGTCCTCCAGGTTTTTGGATTTCAGCTCCCAGAATCCCTGACGATTGGCTATGTTGGCTGAGGCTGCTGGGAGTTGAAGTCCAAAAACCCCAAGGACCAGAGTCTGGGAAACACTGATCTAATTGTATACATGTTGTAAAAGGGTAAAATAAGATGGACTCTGAAAACCATTCCCTTGTCTCATGCTGGATATCTGGAGTGTGCATATTTATTTCTGCTGCAGAAATATTGGCCTGTTACAGACAGGCCAAAATAAAGCTGCTTCGAGTCACTTTGGAGATATGGTATTTCAATGATGCATGCGTCCTAAGAGTCCAAAAGCCGCACCAAAGCTGCACTCCAGTCCTTAGAACTGGCGCATGACTTTGGTGTGGCTTTTGGCCTCTTAGGACGCATGCATCATTGAAATACCATACCTCCAAAGTGACTTGAAGCAGCTTTATTTTGGCCTGTCTGTAACAGGCCATACTTACCTTTTCCCCACACTTTGCTCCTGTTGCCTCTCCTAATTTAGACCTTCTGCTGGGAAATGAATCTCACTCTTGTGTTTTTAAGATGTTCAGAGGAGGGCCTTATCGCAATCTCACCACCATCACAGATTTGGTGAAGATATAAAAAAGAGTCTTCTTGGTGGCTGCATTAAATTCCTTCCCATGGTAGGCAGGAACAGAGGACGGCAACCTATGGTAAAAGATCTGGAAACCATGCCTATTGAGGAGTGGGTTAGGGAGCTGGGTATGTTTAGCCATAATATAAGGGTTCTGTCCTTGAGAGGGACAGCCACTTAGCATGATTACAGCAAGGCCAAGCAGCTCAAGGCTAAGCAGCATGATTACAGCAAGGCCAAGCAGCTTAAAAACTAGTGATAAGAGAAACAATGGAAACTGCCAGATAGGCAAGAATGAGATAGTAGACTAGTCTCAGGAAACTGTTAAAGGCTAACCAGAACTGTTAAAAGGTAACCAGGAGATTGCGTAAGCTATGCTCATCTCTTTAGAATGTATAAAAGGTTTGGAAAAATGCAGTTAGGCGCGGCAGTGCTGTCGCCCCGTACGGAAAATAAAGGTGTGCTTATTTTGGACCACAACTCAGACTCTTGACTCTCTTTGTTGCTGGGGGCTCCAAGGACCGGCGTGGGTTGGGAAAGTCTGCAACCTTCCCCCTTCATCCTGAGACCAGTGCTATTCAACATCTTTATCAATGACTTAGATGAAAAAATAGGGAGCAGATGACACCAAATTAGGAGAAATGGCTAATACTCCAGAGGAGAGGATCAAAATTCAAAATGACCCAAATAGATTAGAAAGCTGGGCCAAAGGTAACAAAATGAATTTCAACACAGAGAAATAGAAGATACTGCACTTAAGGCAAAAAATAAAATGCATAGATATAGAATGGGGGACACCTGGCTGAACGAGACTAAATGTGAAAGGGATCTAGAAGTCCTAGTAGACCACAAGTTGAGCATGAGTCAACAGTGCGATGTGGCAGCTAAAAAGGCCAATGTGATTCTAGGTTGCCTCAGTAGAAGTAAAGTGTGTAGATCATGGGAAGTCATAGTGCCACTTTGTTCTGCCTTGGTAAGGCCCCACCTGGTGTCCAGTTCTGGGCACCACAGTTCAAGGGAGATGTTGACAAGCTGGAGCCTGTACAGAACAAAGTGGTCGGAATGGTGAGGGGTCTGGAGGCCATGCCCTCTGTAGAGAGACTTAGGGAGCTGGGTGTGTTTGGTCTGGAGAAGAGAAGCTTGGGAGGTGATATGGTAGCCCTGTTTAAATATTTGAAGGAATGTCATGTTGTGGATGGAGCAAGCTTGTTTTCTGCTGCTCCAGAGACTAGAGCCCGGATGATAGATGCAAGCTACAGGAAAAGAGATTCCATCTCAACATTAGTAGAAACTTCCTGACAATAAGGGCTGTTCAACAGTGGAACACACTCCCTCAAGAGGGTAGTGGAGTCTCCTTCTTTGGAGGTTTTTAACAGAGGCTGGATGGTCATCTGTTGGGGGATGCTTTGATTGAGAGTTCTTTTATGGCAAAAGGGGGTTGCACTCGATGGCCTTTGTGGTCTCTTCCAACTCTATGATTCTATGATTCTACGATTCTATGATATGACAGTCTTGTTTAAATATTTGAAAGGATGTCATATTGAAGAGGGAGCAAGTTTGTCTTCTGCAGCTTCAGAAGATAAGACCTCAAGCAGTGGATTCAAACTACGGAAGAAGAGAAAAGAGAGAGAGATTCCACCTAAACATCAAGAAGATCTTCCTCACAGTAAGAGTTGTTAGACAGTTTAATACACTCCCTTGGAAAGTGGTGGAGTCTCCGTCTATGGAAGTCTTTAAACAGAGACTGGATGGCCATCTGTCAGGGGTGCATTGATTGTGCATGGCAGGGGGTTGGACTGGATGGTCCTTGTGGATTCTTCCAACTCTATGATTCTATGAGGCTAAGTTGACCCCTACTTTGCTCTTCACATTTGACAGAGACCTTTCGGCCTTTGAATGTTAACTAAGGGACTACGCACACTGCTGTGAAAGGGTGCCCTGGGGGCAGAGTCGGGGTGTGGCATCTTCTATGATTCTATGTATCACAAGATCCAAAGTCTTAGTCCAGATCAGCCATGTGAAAATGGAACTTCCAATTATGTACTTTTATGTTTATGTTTTTCTTGCCATCTTCAGACAAAACAATTCAAGTATCTCTATTACAGGATTCTCCATCATTAAAATGCCTTGTACTGATCACTGTATCTGATGCAGTGGACTGGAGCCCATGAAAGTTTATGCTAGAAATTTCTTTTTCTTAGTTGGTCTCAAAGGTGCCACAGGATTCCTTTCAGCACTGAAACAGACTGACATGACTGTTGTCTTTGAATGCAGCATCCAATGCTGTTAGCAAGCTGTGTAAATGTGTATACAGTGCTCATTCATCCCTATGGGATGCACCACCTCTTCCTCCCCACATGGCTTTCAGCATATGCTGAAAGCCATGTAAAGCGTATAACATGGGCGCACTGTATCAGCAATATGGGTGTGTATATATATATATATACACACACACACACACACACACACACACACTACATGGCACTGTTGCCTGGGCTGGAGTCTATCTCAAAAGAAAGAAAGTATCAGAGGATGGATAAGGGGTTATATGATAATGACAGGGGATGGGGGGAACTTTTCTAGTCAAATCGTTGAGCTTAATTTGTAAGGAAATAAAGAAGGTGACTCCATTAACTACCACTATGGTGACTATGTGAATACATATGCGAAGAATACCAGGGTTCGAATCCCAGCTCAGCCATGTAAACCTACTGGGTGACCTTGGGGAAGTTACACTCTCTCAGCCTCAGGGGAAGGCCATGGTAAACCTCCTCTGAACAAAGCAAAGAAAATGACTTGAAGGCACAGGACATCAACAAAAAGGAGGGTGAGTCCATTAGCTACCATTATGGTGACTGTGTGAATGCATATGTGAAGAATACTCCGAGGCAGTGAGCCTATTATTGTGATCCAGAAAAAGATAAAGAATATTCAGACAGAGTCAACAAAGCAACTAAGGAGTCTCCACGAAACAAGACAAGCTCAGTCACGTATAGAATGAACAAATGAATCAGATATGGCATGACTACAACCAATGCCTAGGAAAAAGATCTAGGATCATAAAGTCCTACCATACCATTTGTTCAACCAAATAAAGGAAATCCTGAGATGGAGTCTGTGATCATGTCAGTGTCAGATACCAGCAGAGATAAAGGTATGTTGGGAATGCAAGGAAGTGAGAAACACCAAGTATGGAAGTGTTGTTTCCAGATGTTCTTGAAAATGTTCTTAAAGAAGAAAAAGAATGAAATTTTATTATGGAAGACAACAGACACGAATTGGTTTTCTTTATTATTGTTTATTAGTACATTTGGTGAAATGTAAATGGATGATTTCAGAAATGATAAATAAAGATAATATTTTAAAAATGTTCTTATCCAGATGTTGCTTGCTCCTCAGTCATGAACACAGGGTGAATTCAAACGCTGAGGGAATAGAGTGAGTTATGGTTCTCTGAGGCTCAATGGATTGGGTCATATGTGGTCCTCTAGAATTTGAATGGTCAGAACGGAGACTGCAAGAAATCAGAAGAAGATTAGAAATGAGACGAGCAGCTATGAAAGAACTAGAGAAAATCCTAAAGTGCAAAGATATATAGCAGAACATTAAAGTTAGAATTATTCAAGACATTGTATTCCTCATTACCATGTACCTAAGGATGTGAGAACTGGACAGTGAAGAAGGCAGATAGGACAAAAATAAACTCATTTGTGATGTCCTGCTGGAGAAGAGTACTGAGGATATCATGGATACTTAAAAAGACAAACAAATGGATCCTAGAACAAACCAAGCCAGAACTCTCCCTTGAACGTCAAGATGACTAAATTGAGGCTGTCATACTTTGGCCACATAATGAGGAGGCATGACATATTACAAAAAACAATGATGCCAAGGAAAGTAGAGGGCAGTAGAAAGAGAGTAAGACCACATGTCAGATGGGTAGACTCAATCAGGGAGACCATGGGCCTGAGCCTGCAGGACCTGAGCAGGGAGGCAGAGGATAGGGGAGCTTGGAGACATCTCATTCACAGGGTCGCCATGAGTTGAGATCGACTCAAAGGCTAACAACAACAACAGAATTTGGAAACTTTCCTTACAGGCCTTCTCAGGAGAAGGTGCAACTCATTAGAAAAGGCAATCATGCTAGGAAAGGTAGAAGGAAGTAGAAAAAGAGGAAGACTACATGCCAGATGGATAGACTCGATCAGGGAAACCATGAGCCTGACACTGCAGGACCTGACAGAGATGTAGAGGTTAGGGGAACGTGGAGTTGTCTCATTCACAGAGTGACCATGAATCACTGTCAACTTGAGGGCAGTTAACAAGAATAACAACCTTACATGCATGTATAGTCAAAGCATGTATGACTTCATGTGTGTATCTTCAGAGCATCCCTAGGAACATGGCAGAGAAAACAATGTACATGTATCCTGTATAAAGGACATAATGTCACAAATACTGATTAAAGATAAAGTTGGAGAATTTTACTTATGTTGTGTGGTGTGCTGTTTTAATGTTTTTTTTATTTTTAAATGGTTTTAACTATGTTGTTATTAACTTATGTTTTAATATTCATATTATTTAATTATATTTTAACTTTTGTAATTAATTTTTTAGTTTTATCTTTTTAATTTACTGTGAGCCGCCTTAAATCCATTTTGGGAGAAAGGTAGCATATAAATCCCATAAATAAATAAGATAAAGATAAAAGTTCCCCTTTGTCTTCCCAACTAGTTTGTAACCACTAGCTTATTTTCTTCACTTTGCAAGTCCAAGAGAGTCCAATGTCCCATTGTATCTAAGTGGGATTAAAAATGGAGAAAGTGCTTTAGAGAAGATGGAGTCAGTAGGGAAGGTTTGTTCCTAACTAATGATTGTCCTGGAGGCAAAACAGAAAATGAAACTTGGAAGATAACAGAGCTGGAAAGGGTAAGAATGAAAGCAGTGTAATTAGACAACTGATTTAGGAGCACTGATGGTGTCAGCCTATGGCCCTAGGGAGGCATATGTGCCTCAACCAAATTTCATGATTCCCTGACCTTATTTCACTCTGGGCAAGTGATCCATCCAGTCCCCTGGCAAAGACAATCTGTTCCTCCCCTGGAGGCAGAGGGAGGGGAAGAAACAAGGCAGCAAGGGAGGGAGAAGTGGCTTTCTTTCAAGTATCACATAGGCTGCATCTGCACTGCAGAAATAATTCTGTCTAACCACTTTAACTGCCATGGCTCAATGCTACAGAATTCTGAGAATTATAGTTTTGTGAGACATTTAGCCTTTTTTTGTCAGAGAGCTCTGGTGCCTCAAGAAACTCCAATTGCCAGAATCCCACAGCATTGAGCCATGCCAGTTAAAGTGTTGTCCAAGTGTATTATTTCTGGGCTGTGGATGCAGCCTCAGTGCTAATCACTGCAGTAGAATTCAAAGATATAGCCATGTTAGTCTGTAGGATCAGTATGTGAAGAGCTCTTGTAGCACCTTTGAGACTAATTAAAAGAAAGAAGTTGGCAGTACGAGCTTTCGTAGACTTCAATCTACTTCCTCAGATGAAGTAGACAAGATCTCTCTACATGCTAATCATTGTGTTTCTCATGTAAGCTGCGGTGGGCTTTCCACACATTAGTGTAGAGGTGGGTAACTGTTATGGGATAACTAGACTGACAAAAATTGCCCCCATCTGAACCCCAAACATGTGGCTAGAAGCATAGGATTCAAACTACTGTACAGGAAAAGAGATTCCACCTATTTGTTAGGAAGAGCTTTCTGACAGTTTGAAAGTGGAACAAACTTCCTTGGAGAGTGATATAGGAGATTACAGCACTGGGGTAAAAACGTTCCCCAATGCGTTCTCACGGGCGCAAGCATGCATGGAACCCGATGGGGCCCAGAACACTAGTTTACTGCACAGCGGAACACCGCCGTCGCCGCCGTGCGTTCCCATCGGGTTCCCAATGTGTTCCAGGAGACGCCATTTCTGGGGTCAGTTTCAAAGCGTTCACCCAACGTCATCTGGCAAGTTTCCATGGCCGAGTGGGGAACTAAACCCTGATCTCCAGAGTCCAAGTCGTAGAGTCAAACCAGTATAGCATACTATAGTGCAGTACAAGACCCTGGCTTGGCTGCACTGCTGTTTCGGAGAATGAGGCAAACAAAATGACCACACAGTCCTGGTCTCGAGAAAGGCTTTAAACAAGTAGAATGAAAGGAAGACAAGGCATACTACACACTATAGCTTCAAACAAATAGGCATGTAAGAAGAAAATAAATTAGGTATACATACATACTGGCTGCACAGAGTTGCAAGCGGCTGTGAAGCAAAAGCCTTTCTTTAACTGCATGTTATATATCTTTTTCCTTCTACAAAAGCTTCTAGGAAAACATCACATCATCCAACCTAATGAGTCTGGGCCAAGCAAAGAGAAAACATTCCCATGCCACCTACTGAGTTGTTCACCAGGTGCCTAGAGGAGATGGAACATCTTATCTTTTGGCATTGGGATGTAATTCCTCCAACTCCTTGTATCATCCAGATGCGGGGAGAACTTTTCCTTGACCCATTCTCTAACAAAGTAAACAAAGCCTACAATACAAAATGCAGCCTAAACCATATTTTTGCTAAAGCCATAAGCTCCAAGCCTAACACATACTGGCTCAGTCATGCCTGTACTATACTATTCATACAGCCTGGAAACCATGCCCTGTGAGGAGCAGCTCAGGAAGTGGAGTATTTTTAGCCTGGGTTAAAGGGGTGACATGGTAAGAAGAAGAAAAGGTGACATTATAAACATGTTTAGATATTTGAAGAGATGTCATGTTAAGGATGGAGCCAGCATATTTTCAGATGTTCCAGAGAATAGGACATGGAACAATGGATGCAAGCTACAGGAATAAAGATTCCACCTCAACATTTGGAAGAACTTCTTGACGGTAAGAGCTGTTTGACAAAGCCTCCTTTGGAGGTTTTTAATCAGAGGCTGGATAGCCATCTCTCAGGGGTGCTTTAATTGTGTATTCCTGCAAGGCAGGGGGTTGGACTGGATGGCCCTTGAGGTCTCTTCCAACTCTATGGCCTGATACAGACAGGCCAAAATAAAGCTGCTTCGAGTCACAGTGGAGGTATAGTGTTTCAATGATGCATGCGTCCTAAGAGTCCAGAAGTCGCACCAAAGCCACGCTCCAGTCCTAAGGGCTGGAGCGTGGCTTTGGTGCGACTTCTGGACTCTTAGGACGCATGCATCATTGAAACACCATACCTCCACTGTGACTCGAAGCAGCTTTATTTTGGCTGTCTGTAACAGGCCATTCTTTGTACAATTAACTTTGGCATCAGCATCTTGGTGAGAGTGGCAGCTTCCCCAAAACATAAAATAATTTTTATAGCATTCTCCATTAGTTCCACTTACATATCTCTGCCTACTTAGTACACTATTTTTTCCATTTTTTCTTTTGTCAAAATTTCCTCCAACCAGTAGCAGCTTTGCCTGACCCTAGAGATCACTATAAATTCCACCTTGCTAGCTACACATCAGGGCCTGATCAGAATAGCACATCAGTCTTGAACACAGCTGTGTCAACCCTGCAGATTCAGGATTTAGGTCCATCCATAGCTACACTCACACCAAACCAGCAGTCTTAGCCAGGCTATCAGGTACTGTATATGTACTATAAGGTATACAATAATAGCATTTATATTAATGGTACATCTCAAGTGTTCAATGGGCCTATGTATACTCAGCATCTCAGTACTCCTCACAAAAGCATTGTGAAGCAGGCCAGTGTTTTTTCTATGTCTATTGTACACATATAATATATCTAGTGACTGGCTATGTTCTCTTAGCAGGCTTTTGTGGATAAGATGGATCCAGACCATACATTTGTCTTCCCAGGACAGTTTTAGTTGGGATATCTGAGGATATATTTGCTGGGTTGTGAGAACAGAGAAGGCCCACAAAGCCTACCCCCCACCCCAAAGCTAAAATGTCATGATGGGTTTCCTCAACCTTAATGTAAACAAGGAGAGACCAAACTGAGGAAATCTGATAATGTCTTTGAAGATGCTAGGCCCCTAAAAGGGGCCTCGAGGTCATAAAAAATGCAAGTGTGAAGGATGCAAGTAAGCATGGATACATGGAAGCTGTGCAGGCTAATGATTTTCCTCACAGATAACAGAGTGCCTCAAAAATCATCTCTACATACACACATTGTCGTGCAATTGAAATAGCATCTTTCTAAATAGTCCTTGTCTGGATATGAAAAAATATAAGACTAATTAGACTGATGCTTATCGATGGAGGCAACAGAAGAGAGACCAGATAATATTGAGAGGGATATAAGAAGACATACAGGCAATAAAGATGGCTCAGGGTGAAGCTTGAGGCTGATGCTTGAAATTAGCAATAAAGAAATAGAGGAACAGTGGAAAATGCCACGCAGGCAGAGATGAGTCAACGAAACGAAACTTTTATACAAAATAAGAGGAACTGTGTGTCTCATGCTTTAGAGATCTCTCATTCATAGGGTCACCATATGTTGAAGTTGATTCGATGGCAATTAAATAGCTGCACCATAACTGTAAGGTTTTGATATATCAGAAGTGTAAGGTTTCTGTTACATGTTGCTTTAGAGTCTCTTTTATTTTATTTTTTACTTCTGTTGAACCAACACTAGGCCTCTCGTTTAGTTAACCACTATATTGTTACACTAGGCTATCATTTTTGTTTTTACTTCTCCTTTGTTTTTACTTGTCCTTGCAATGTGTCAAGTAAAAGATTTATCACATTCTCTGTTTCAATTAAAAGTAGGAAGACAGGTTTCTAGTGGCTAATAGAAGGTTGTTCCTTCACTTGATACTACACAGGAACTTTGAGTACAAATATTCATATATATTTTTTGTTTTTGCTGAGAAAGTTTGAAGGTAATTCAAACTGGTAATTAAAAGGGAAAAACACTTTCAGTTGATTCTTTTAGAATGCTTAATGTAGGTGGACTTTGGAGGTGCTAGACAAACTTAGGATTCAACTTGTTTTTTCTATAATCAATTTGTTATCTATTATGGATTTCTTATTTAATGCAATTTGTTTTATATTTACATTTATTATTATAATAATTCATAATAAGAATAAGAATAATTTATATTTATATTTCCCACCTCTCCCTGCGGATTATTTTATCTCTTCCTTCATAATAGTTGAATTACAACTGCTAAATTTGAAAATTGCTTATTTCATACTGGTTCTTCATTTTGCTTTATTCATATCTATGATTTTTGACCATTTTGTCTGTTGTTTTGATAGAAGTTGTCTTGGTTTTTGGTGTGGCTGGATTCATTACTCACCATATCTTAACTGGGTCTAATTCAAATAGAATAAAGAAGACACAGACAGAATAAAGAACGACAGAGTTGGAAGAGACTGTAAGGGCCATGTAGTCCAACACCTGCCATGCAGGAAAACATAACTAAGGTACTCCTGGGAGATAGCCCTCAGACCTATGTTTAAAGACCTCCAAGGAAGGAGGATCTACTACCCTTCAAGGCAGTCTAAGCTCTTACAGTCAAAAAGTCCTTCCTGTTGTTTAGGTGGATTCTTTTCTTGTATTCAGAACAGTAAAAGCTGTGATTCCTCATAGCAATTATTTTTAACTGTATTGTTATGTTTACAGCTGAGGATAGTTTAACATACCTAAAGCTTGCTTCAGACAAGTCTTACAACTTCACCCATGAAGAGAACCTCACTCCTGATACTGTACCTACCCCATAAAACAAACAGGACAGTCCTTTTATGAGAGAATTAATTCAAATTTATTGACACTTATTAGACGTGTACGCATGAGCGCACACACATGCATACATACACACTCTCTCACACAGTATTGAAAGATATAACTCCT